>NC_056731.1:1195825865-1196030865 GCF_019279795.1 Protopterus annectens | reverse complement strand
TGTGATAAAGGTAGTAAAAGTAAATAAATGTATTTTTCTTTCTTTCTTCTATAAAGTATTAAGAAATGTATTCTTTGCGATGCAAAAAGAGAAAAAAAGGCTGGACAAAAACATGTTTCAGTTAATAGAGTGTAATCTTGGGCTGTTGAGGTGGGGGATGAAAAAGTACATAGATCATAACTTATGTAGAGCTGATATGTTTTTTCTTACTTTTGCACAGATGAATGTCTGGATTAAGACCACTGGCTTAATCTAATAAGTTTTAATTGGAAACAAGTAAATATGAGAATACTCAATGTAATGAAAACATTTCCTATAGTAATACATGGTCAGCATGACTTTAGAAGCCTGCAGTTAAGGGATATGTTTATTTATGTTTCCATGTGAACAAGCTGATTTTATGGCAATAAAAAGCCAGACAACTGGTTTCTTTCAGGCTCAAAGTTAAGGTTTTTTGAAAGCATGCAAGTTTTCCACATCTGGGAGGGAAATAAAGATAAAACAAAAACAGATAGCAATTCGTTTAATTAGGGGCACAGGCAATAACATACATCTTAGCATGGATAAACTTAGTTTTAGGTCAGATAATGTCCTTGTGTGTAGCCATCTATTTGGGACAGTTTTTACTAACTAAAGAGTTAAACTTCATTATTTTAAGATATATGCAGTTTTATGTGTTTGTATTAAGTTAATAGATTATTGGATTTTTTGAGGGTTTTCATTAGAACAAAAAGTCTCGTAAAATGTGACACTGGTTCAAATTGAAAGGACAAAAATATTAGTGGGCACCTGTATCACAAAAGCCGGAAACAGACGTATAATAGATGGGAATAATAACCTCTTAATATAATGGCAACACTTTCCGTATTATCTTGGAATGTGAACAATCTCACAGGTATAGACAAAAAGGAAATAGTATTGAATTATACTAAGAAATGCACAGTGCAAACAGCAATGCTACAGAAGACAGAATTGGAAAGAAATGAGCATGGGAATTTGATAAAGAAAGGATATCAGGATAGATATTCAGCAGAGAATCAAGGACAAAGAAAAACAGGAATACTTATACTAATTGCTTGATGAGCTCTAATAGTGATAGAAAATATTAATATTTGTAGATTTGTGGTAGTAAGGGGATACTGGCAAGGAAGGAGCACTGGCGTGTACTTCTATTCAACCTAAGACTACTATTATGGATCTTAAAAAAAAATTTTTTTTCAATAATAAATCTTTATTGTTTTACCATTTTCCAACAAACTTAAACAAAACTAAATATCAATAAATTCCAACTAATGTTTCTAATAAACAAGAGCATATATACAGTATTTACATGAATGCTTCCAATTGTAACAACAGATTATAGAAAAACATATGAGAAAAAAGAAGAAAAAAAAAGTTATACATAGATCAAATATCTAAACCTTTTACTTATTACTAAATTTCCCTTATAAGGTATATATGTCTCAGAGTAAACTTGGGTTCAATGTATTACACCAATATAATATTAAAAATTTGCTCCCATATTTTCGGATTATTGATATTTTTATTATGATCGTTAAGGAGTAATTTGTGGGCTAATATATGTCTCATTGCTAGAATCTTAAAGTTCTCCCATGATATTTGAGATGGATTTAACCAGTTAGTAGCTATATTTAGTTTCATTAATAAAAAAATATTAATAAGTATAGTAACTTAGGATCTAGAGAACTGTTTTGGAGGGGATATGTAAAATCATAAATTCCCATGAAAGTGTTGAACTTTGATAGCCCATCTTTTGAAGTTGTATTCTTAGGGAGTTCCAAAGTTTATAAATACATTTGCAGCTCCAGAACATATGAAGAAGGTCTGCTGATTGACCTTTACAGTATGGACAGTTTGGAGATTTTTTAGAATTAAATTTATGCAAGCTAAGGTGTGTATAATAAGCATTATTAAATATCATAAGCTGAGTATGCATCATTTTTTAAGAGAAATTGATTTAGTTGTTAAGTTAATTGCTTTTAGTATTTGATCCTCTTCTATCAGTGGCATTTTTTCCTTCCAGTAGTTTGACAAAAGAACTTTATTCTGAAATTGGAAATCTTTTATTAATTTATTTGTGGCTGCTATAAATTTAACATCTTGTTGAAGAGTTTGCCACAAATTTGAACATTTCGTTAAATCCTCATCTTTAATTTTGAAATCCTTAAAGTAACTTATGGAAAGTTCCTTAATCTGTCTCAATATAACTAAATATTATTTGGGTAGATTCATTTCTTGTCTTATTTCATTAGTTGAATATTTGAGGTAAGGGTATATATCAAGTAAAGTTAAATTAATCATAAGAGGGAAATTTTTTAAGATTTATTAATTTATTATTAATTTTCAGGTTAGGATTTCTATGAAAAGGTTGGAAGACCATCATATGTTGCATGAGATTTCATGAATGAAATAAGTTTTGTACTGATGTTATATATAATTTAATGTGATCCATTATATCATATAATTTAAACCTTTCCTTTCCTAAGAAAGGTAATGCTTTGGGATTAATATTCAGATTCAGAATATGTTTATAATTCAAAATTACCCACGTTGGTGACTATTTATTACTAGATGTATTGTAATTAGCAATTCTTAAGATTCTGTTAGAGTTTATTATTAAGTAGTAAGTTTCAAAATTTGGTAGAGCCAATCCTCCTCTATTTTTTGGGGTCATCAATTTATCATATGATATCCTAGTCTTTCCTGGGTCCCAAATAAATTTAGCTGACTCCCTATGCATTTGTTTAAAAATCCTCTTAGAGATTGGAACTTGAACAGATCTAAAAATATATAATAATCTGGGTAAAACATTCATTTTAATAATTGAAACTTTTGCTAATACAGGTAACTTTAAATTATTCCATCTCCTAAAATCAAATAATATGTGATCCCAAACCAATTTAATATTAGTAATATAAAAACCTTTATCATCTGTAGAAAAGGTAATACCCAGGTATTTAATTTTATCTTCAGATTTTACCTGCCCCACCAATGGCAGAAGCGAAAAGGGATTGGGAGTTTTTAAAGGAAATATGTTTGTTTTTTTAAGATTAATTTTGTAGTTAGATAGGATCTTAAAAAAAAATTTGAGAGAAATACTCAGCTTTTATCAGGGAATATTACTTATTGCTGGGGACTGTAATTTAATTACTGAGGATCTATCTAGGGTGCCTAGAATGGAAAATATAAAAAAGAGGGTAGATTTATAAAAAAAACTCTGAAAATATTTGGTATGGAAGACGTGAATTCAGTAGTAGGAATTCAGAAAGAATTTACAAATTATTTCCCAAAGTACAATAACTTGTATAGACTAGACAGAAGTTATATTTCACAGGAACATATGCATTTAATTGAGAGCTTTCACACACATCCAATAACTATTTCAAATCATACACCAGTAATAACTAATATAAAAATGAAGGGTGATGATTCCCCACCTAACTGTTAAAAAGGGAAGAATTTAAGGAATGGGTACTGAAAATTATTCAAGAGTTATTAGGGAAGATAGAATTTTTTTTCAGAAGTTACAGCTAGTCAGTAGGATATAATAAAAGACAACTTTAAAAATATGGTGGAAATAAAAGAAAAAGAAATCCGGTTAAGAAGTAAGAAGTAAGAATTATTATTTAGAGGGTCTGACAAAGGTTAAAGTATTGCAGAATAAGGGGAATCTCACAAACAAGTGAAGAATGCTAAAAAGAAATTAGGCAGTACATGAATAATATGCACAAGTTTATAAAAGTTGTTATGCACCTGTTTTTTTAATAACTCCAGAGCACTAAAGCTTTTAGCACAATGACATAGGAAAAAGAAAGTAGAAAGGGTCATTGCCAAACTTAGGGAGCCTATAACAAGAAAATAACCTTTGATCCTACAAAGGTATTAGAGATATTTCAGATATTTTATGAAAATTTGTATGAAGCAGAGAAATGTGGAAGTCAAGAAACAGTACACACAGAAATATTTACAGAAAAATTAAATATGCCAAGGTTCAGGTAGATGAGGCTCAACAATTAGCAGTTAAGATAGGCGGAGATGAGATAGAAAATGTTGATATTTAACCAATCTGCAAGGAAGTTTCAAGGAATAGTTGGTATTCCAGTGGACTTTTGGAAGCCAAGATGGAAAAAGTGATAAAGATCTGAAAGGATTTGTTTAACAGTATTTTAAAAGAAGGGAAGCACCTACATTATGAAAAAAGCTCTGGTGGCTGTAATATCTAAAGATGGTAAAGATCCATCAGATCTAGCTTCACATAAGCATATTTCAATTTTAAACCATTATTTTAAAGTCTTTATGTCTATAATGGCTAAAAGAATGGCAAAGGTGTTGTCAAACTTGATAGAGATAGATCAATATGGTTTTGTGGAGGGGAGGCAAACATTTGACTACATTAACAGAACA
Organism: Protopterus annectens; assembly: GCF_019279795.1. Lineage (NCBI taxonomy): Eukaryota > Metazoa > Chordata > Ceratodontiformes > Protopteridae > Protopterus > Protopterus annectens. Next base: position 1,196,026,440 of record NC_056731.1, on the reverse strand, counting down.
AGAACGATGATCCAGAGGCAGTCAGCAGTATTTAAGATAGTACTGCTGCTGTTGTTGGGTGTTGATGCAGAGAAACCATTCAACACAGTAAGCTGGAATTTTATGAGTAGGGCAGTGGAAGCATATGCATTCCCTGATACAAAAAAAGTTATTTAGAAGGATATATGAGGGTGGCAAAAATCAAGTGGGAGGGTTCCTCTCTTACAAGTTGTGTCTGAACAGAAAAAACAGGCAAGGCTGTCCTCTTTTCCCTTTGTTACTTGTGTTACATTTAGAACCATTAGCAAAGAAAATAAGGGGCTTAGAAATTTCAAGGAAATAGTTGGTATGGTAATCAAGAAATGTTTCCATTATTTGCAGATGATATTATTTTGTACCTGATAAACCCAGAAAAGGATATCTCAGTATTCTGGAACATTCTAAGACATTTTTTCAGGATATAAAATTAATGAAGACAGTACAAATGCTATAGCTGTAAGTATGTACCCACACATGAATTAGTTCAAAATTATTTATGGGGACATGATAAAATGAAGTATTTAGTTGTATGGGGTAAAAAGGATTCTGTTATGGCAGCTCAGGATATATAAGAAGAGACTAAACAAAATACAATACAAAAACTGAGAAATTGGAACCTCTTGTCTTTGCATATGGATAGCAAGATACACACAATAAAAATGTTTTTTAGCTCCTTTACTTTTATACACAATTCAGGTATATTTTTATCAACCAGAGGAGAAATTTTGGACAGTAATTAATAGAGAGTTGAAATATTTTATCTGGGAGGAGAAGAGGGGAAGAGTCAAGTGGGATTCCTATTCTGATTAAGCAGCGCCCTTCTCTGGCCCTACTCAAATGCAAGTTGGGTCAATGGATGGGGAGTTGCAAATTCACACCTGGGGTAGTGCCTATGTCCCCATATATTGGGTAAAATTGGGTTATATTGGCTAGGTTTGCAAGGGCTCTTAAGCAGTTAGCCTAGTAATCTCCTATTAACCTATACATTGATCCTTCCAATAGTAAGAGGTGGTAAAAAGCAAATAAAGTGCTGATTGGTATCAAAAGGTAAGATTCGGGTTAATGTTTTTAACACTAAAATGGCAAGAAAATGTTACTATGGTGTAATGAAGTGGTACTTTGTGTGCATCCTGGGGAACCCTTCACTTTTCCCAAATGATTGGTCCATAGAATTAATTTAAAAGTTAAAAGAAAGTTATCTGGTTTTCTTAAACTGTGACCAGGACTTTCATAATAAGAGAGCAAAAGGCCACACACCCATTTGTGATTGCAGAATAGGGAAAATGTGCTATCGCTCTAGTCTAGTTCACTTAATGAATCAGCGGCCTGTCAATGGTCCAGTGAGTGAATCTAAAGAAGCCATCTGTTGATGACAAATCGGGAAAAAAATCCATGAAGAGAAAGTGCATAACCTATGTGACTGTCAGCCATAGACCTTCAAGTGGTTCTGTTCTTTTCTGTGGAAATGCAAACTCCTGTTTAAAAGAAAGTTTTATGAAAGATCTGTCAATTGATTTTTGAATTAATTTTCATTTTCCAGTAACTGCTTTTTGGCAGCCAGTAGTATTGAATTTAAAACCTCAGAATATCTAGGCAACTCAAATCCTACCTCAAAAGAATAATTTGCTTAGTTACAACTATTTGTTCCCCTGTATTTCCTTCAAAGTACTCTGTAGGGAATTTTTTAAATCTGCCAACAAACCTGTTCCCAATCACCTCCCTCTTCCCCACTGCAGCTCCAAGCATTTGCTGTCTACCTGAGGAAAATCCTCTGAAGTTTACTTGAGGCTACAAAAATACCTACGGAAATACTTATATGCAAAAATTCAAGCCTTCTGGACTTTGTTCCATATCTGGCTGACTTACAGATTTTCTTACATTGTTTCTTTGTAAACTGTCTTTCATAGGTTGGTACTGGGCTATCTGACCGAAGGCATATATTAGCCCAGCCACGTTGTGCGGTATTCACTGCCCCTTTAGTAGTTCCCTAGACCCTTGTACTAGCAGCTAGTACCCTTGGCCCCTATCTAGTAGTGCTGTTGGTGTGATCCCCGGTGTGAACTTTCTGTTACCCATCCACTCGTCAAGGTTCCTCTTGAAGAGTGATAGTGAGGGGCTCTATCTTATGTAGATCGGGACCCTGTTCCATAGTAAGGGAAGTCTCTGCGAAGGGAATCTATCCCTCCAGCATGTTCTATTCATTGTTGTGTTGAGGTTTATATCCCTAGAGCGTGTAGCTTGAGTAGATTTGGTTTTGCTAAGATGGAGCATGTTCAACAATTCTGGGTTGGACATGGCTCTGTACGTTAGACAGAGATTGTCTCTGAGAAAGCAGTATGCAACAGAGAACAGTCTTAGCTTTTTCAATTGTGCTGCATAGGGCAATTGTTTGAGGCCAGTAATCCCCTTGGTTAGGTACCTTTGTGGTCTCTCCAGCTGCTGGAGATGTCTAGCCAGGTACATTCCAATTGGTGCATTGTACTCAATAATGGGTCTGATGAGGGAAGAGTAGAGGGGCACCATTACATCCTTAGATCTTGATGCACACCCTTTTGTGATCAGATGGGTCACATACAAGGATTTTCTAACCACTTTGGCAACATGGTTATCAAAGGAAAGCTGACTATCTACTTGGGTCCCTAGATCCCTTATTTCTTCTTCAGATTTCAGGGATTACCTCCTACGTTGTAGTTTGTGGGTACTCTGTTTTTTCCAAAGGGGATTACTACGCATTTTTTTGCATTTAGCTTGAGACCATGGCTTTGACACCATGCATCAGTCTCATTTAGGCCCTTCTGGAGGATCTCCATGTCGGCCGGAGACTCTATTATAGCACCCAGTTTGCAGTCGTCTGCAAACTTAGTCAGCCACAGCCCTTCCGTGTGTGCCTGTACTTCTGAGAAATATATGCCAAACAGGAGGGGCCCCAGGACAGAGCCCTGAGGCACACCACTCATTACTGGTCTGGATTCGGACATAGATCCCACTACTCTTACTTTATGGGATCTGTCTGAAAGCCAGTTTGCGATCCATCTTGTGACGTAAGGGTTTATGCCCAGACTGGTGAGCTTATCAATAATACCTGAATGGGGAATGGTGTCAAATGATTTAGCAAGGTCAAGGTAAGCCGTGTGTACCTCCTTTCCCTTATCTATAGCCTGAGTAACTGTCTCAAAGAAATCCACCAGGTTCAGGAGGCATGATCTGCCCTTGACGAAGCCGAACTGTGTTGGGTCCAGCGACTGGAGGTTCCCAATCTCTCCATTTATGAGTTCCATAATGATTCGCTCCATAGCCTTACAGATCAGACTGGTCAGGCTTATTGGTCGGTAGTTCCCAGGGTCAGTTGTGGCCCCACCCTTGTGTAGCGGGACCACCATTGCCGTGCGCCATTCTATGGGCACATATCCTGTGGAGAGGCTGAGACTGAACAGGGTATTAAGATGCGGGGTTAATTCCTTTTGGAGCTTGCGTATGACACAGCCTGGGACACCATCTGGTCCCATGGAGGCAGTGTTTTTAGCTTTAGATAGAGTCTTGTTAACCAACGTACCAGTAATAATTGGACTTACACAATCCCCTAGAATGGTAATAGGCCCTGTAGGTGGTGAGGGGGGGGGGGGGATTTGCACTGAACCAGTCAGCCAAGATGTTGGCAATGTCAGAAGGGTCAGTCTATTTTGTTCCATTTTGTTCTAGCTCAGAACAGACCTGAGCATTGCCATTTAGGTTTTTGACGTAGCCATAGAAGGCCTTATGGTTATCCTTGGCATCCTTGGCAACTTTCTTTTCAAAATTAGCTTTAGTTGACTTGATGAGGGCCCTCAATTTCTTACTAATGCTGATCAGGGATGATTTTTCTACTTGAGATTTGGCCTTTTTTTGTATGTCTCCTCCTTTTATTGTAAAGTTTGCTTATGGCCGGGGTCCACCAGACTGGTTTCTTCTTGCTTGAGGAAGGAGTCTTGGTTTTATTTGGGATAGCACGGTCCATGCAATCCTGAAGATGCATATAGAGTGCCTTGGTGTAGGATTCTGCATCCTGGATATCATTATCCTTCTGCAAGGGAATAGTGAAGCTTTCCACTTCGGATGCAAGTAGTTTGAAGTTTGCTTTGGAAAGGTTTTTGACTATGGTTTCTTTGATTGGGGGAGGTGGATACCTCATGATATTTTCTAAACACCTCTGCTTATTATCAATATTTTATACATTCTGCTAATAATCCCTTTTATTACCAGCAGTGTTTTACTTAATACTCCCATATCTGTTTTTCTTTGCCGATACTCTGCTGCCAATTCCTTACTGGGAAGACCATCTCTAATCGCTAGCCCAAATGTTTGCTTAGCCTCATCACACTCTGTTACCTTTCCCTCTCAAGTTATTTGCTCTCAGAAGCTTGGTTCCTTTGCTAATTTTTTTCAGTAAATTCCTGTCCCCTCTTACCAATTTCTTTACTTGCATACATCCATGTTAGTTAAATCTCCTTTCTCCATTTCCACACTGGCTTACTTCTTAGAATACTTTTCAACTATTTTATTAGTATAATATTTTATGTGGTAGTTGTCATTCTCCTTAAACAATGGAATCAAAAATCCTCTCAATCTCTCAAATCTCCCCCCCCATTTCATCATCCTCCTTTTACACTTTGATCAATAACCTTCTATATATGTGTGTGTGTCTGTGTGTGTGTGTGTGTGTGTGTGTGTGTGTGTGTGTGTGTGTGTGTGTGTGTGTGTGTGTGTGTGTGTGTGTGAGAGCCTTAACCGTGTAGCTCTAAGGTACCCTTTCAAATTAGGTAACCCTAAGCCACCTTGTTCTATGGGAAGAAACAACTTATCCCATTTAACTCTTGCTCTCTTCCCCTCCCAAATAAATTATTTCATTTTTCAAGTTAAACGAAGTAAAAATAAAAACACTTATGCCTGATCATTTGACACAGAAGGATAACATCCTAATTGTCACAGAGGTGATCCAAGTGCAACTATCAGCTCAGATATCTGTTGGAGTTGGCATGGGGAGGAGACAAATGAGGTGACTGATGCCTGCTCATCCCCTTCTCAGGGGAGGGGTGAACAGCTTGCAACCAGGCACATGCTCCTTCATAGAATCTTCAGTGGATATCAGGAATCACAAACTCTCCAAGGGGGCAGGGCCATTATTATGCAACATGCAGAGGCATGGACATCAATTGCAAGGCCCATTGCATACCACCCCTTGAAAATATGGACATGCACAGGGTACAGTAGAACTAAAAAAGAAAAAGCCTGATGGCTGCCTGAGTGACAGTTCCCCCACTGTGTTGTGGCTGAAAACTGGACTGTGATAAACTCAATGGTTAGAAGGCAAAGGGTTGGGAAAAAAGTAAAAACAAAACTCTTACTACCAATATTAAGTCCTGGAAATTCCCCATTAAGGCCAGGACATTAAGGAAACTGCCTAAAACTAAGCAGCAGGTGCTAGGTGCTGTCTCCCACTAACAAGAAACCTAGTGGTCTGTGATAGTTCAAGACAAAAAAAAAAAAAAAAAAAAAAAAACATCACAGTAAGTTTGCTCAAAGATCTGACCCCTGCATGATTACCTCTGATGATCTTACATGACCTCAGCTTACATCAATGAATCATGCAACTCACCAAACTCAAAATTCCCAACTTGATTTTTTCAGTTGTGAGGTCATATGTTACTGGTAAACCAAGTACAGTAATGTAACTAGTGAAGTCAGTCAGCATACTTCTTCATGTATGACATTACTGGCCTTTGTATAATCAACACCAGTTAAACACTCTCACAATGCAACATCACAGCAAGTTATGAATGTTTCTGAACAGTTCCCAAAATGAGGTTCAGCCTGCCCAGTTACATCACTACTTCAAGTGAAGACTACTTTCTAGCTGCCTCAGTCAAAAAAAAAAACACAGCATTTCTTTGAGTAATCACCAACAACTCTCCATCTTCAGAAGAGTAACACTACCTATTGGCTCCCAATGTACTTCTCCCCATACTAGAAATCCTGCTGCTCAAAAGTACCGTATAACATATAGCTCAGAGATTAAAGATAAAATAACACAAACTTATTTAACTAATCTCCAGAGCTAGCCGGGCTGCTTTGCAATGTAAACAAATACTGAGATATAATCACTGGCATACTCCACAATATAGAGTTGTCATGGCAACAATGCTACTTAGTCTGCAAAGGAAATCTAGGCTATTCTAAACTGAAAATTGATGTAAAATGGCCATTAAAATTCATGAGAAAACATAGTATTTAACTCATTCAAGCATATAGAACCTTTTTGCATTCTTCCAGTTAACATCCATAGCTCCTTATGGCTTTCAGCAATTTTGGGGGTCTGTCATCCTTAAAGAAGTGAGTCACGAATTAATAATAGGGAGTATTAGAGAGTACAAGATGTAATTAACAAAATGATACTAAGATTGTTAATCTTGGATGTTCTGCTATAGAGAAATTAATGACTGATTTTCTCTTATTATTCATATTTGCATTCATATTTTCACAACTGAGAAATCTACATGTTATTTAGGGGCATAGTGTAAAATATCTTGGTGGAAGAATGAAAAGTACATTGTCAATATGCAATTATAGTACACTACACTGGAGACATTGATAGTTATTTGCTAGTAATTATGAAAATATGAAATATTTCCATGTGTATACACTATCTAAAACCAGGTGACTTACAAACTATTGGATGGCATTAGATGAAACCATAGATGATGTTGAAGAAAACTGTCATTGATATTTGCACTTTAAGTTGCACATCTTGAGATATATTCAGGGCTATTTATATTGCTAATTATCCAAATAAACAATTTTTTTCATATTTCTCTAAATATTTTGGCAAGGATGTACAAAGAAAGGAACTTTTTGTGACATGTGAAAGCTTATGCCTGGCTAACAAAAGTAAGTTGATAAAATACATCCCAAGTTGTACAGTTTCCAAGATATTACAATTTGTGAAATATTAACCAAACACATCATTCTGGTTTTGTATTCATAATAATATATCATTGATATAAAGATTGTGACTGTATGGACTGTTATCAACGCAAAGACTTTTTATTGATAACACTGCTATGTGCACCATTTTAATAATATTTATTGTTCATCTGTACTTCTTTGTGGTATGTTTTTAAATTCATTTCCCAGAAATTCTTTGGAATGTAACAATGTGTGTAAGCTACTAGAGGCATGACATTCCACATCGCACAGATGTGAAAGAGTTAATGATTTTTCATATACAATAGTATTTTAATGCATATAATAAAAAGGCTAAATTTTAATGCAACTTATATTTAACGCACAAAGTAGCATATGTGAAGTAAATAAAAACAAATAACTAAATACTAATTAACAGAAAAACAGCATATCTATCTACTTTGATGATGTAACTGACAAAAACATAACAAAACATAACTTTTAAAAGGTACAAAATAAGCATATGCTTTTAAAGTAGTGGCTTTAATTTTGATGAGAGCTGGGAATTTCTGAGAACCTTATAATGCGTTTTCTAACATGTTACCAGAAATGTTATTTCACTCAATTTCCAAATGTATCATAATCAAAATGATCACTTGCTATAACTGAACTAAAGTGGTATTCACTCCAGTACAGTGAATACTAAGATAAGGCCTCAAGAGAATGCAAAAACATAGTATAGTGTCTATAGACATAATTTCACCAGACTACTTACTTCTAAAATAAGTGGCATCAGGGGAGGTATCAGAAGACAAGTAAGATATGACAAAAAGAGAGAGAGAGAATGTGTAACAGGGAAGTGCTCATCAGGAGGTGGAGCTGGGGAGATGGTGACCATTCTAGAAGAAACTAGCACCGTACTTCTCAACTGGTGAGCCCATCCTGTCTGTGGAGGCTACGGCTTGTTTCAAGGGAGGCCAAATAAGTCTGAAAATGAGCCACAAACTTGAATATTTCCAAAACATTACTGTTTGTATGATTGAACTAAAAGCAGAAAACAGCAGCCAAGGAATGTGTTACATCACTGGGACTCAGTAGTTAAAGCATTATGTACTAAGCTAAGGCTTCTCCCTTTCAAGAGCTTATGTGTGTTTGTGTGTGCATTTACCAGGGGCGCTCTGCTTTCTTTAGTGTAGCATATGTCTTTAATATCAGGAGGTCAGAACTATTTTTCTGTTATTTAGGAAAGGCTCAAAGACATATCTATCGATATAAGAAGACTCACTTTGACAGAAACTGAGAACTATATACTAGAATGAGGTCAAGAATCAGCATTTGAATGGTACAAGGTCCAAAACTGGCTGCATAAATGGTGAAAGGAATGTTATCTCTAGGCAGTAACAAATGCTAAGCAGGAAACTAGGATGTGGGATTAGAACAAGATACTAGGAAAAAGCTGTTAGTTAAGGACAGGTTGTGCCAGCAGTTGAAAGGATGCTGCACCTTTGTTAAAAGTAATAAGTGTTGTGTGTTGAAAATGGACCCGAGTTAGAAAGCAGGTAATCAATGTATGAAGACTATTACTGAATGCTGATGGCTTTCCTTGACACACACATGAAAAGCTGTCAATGGTGTAACATGTGCCCCTTAGCAGATATGCATGTTATTCTTCTTTAACTACCAGAAGGAATCTGCAATAGCCTTTAGTCTATCAACAAAGTGAAAATAAATCTACAGAAAAGGATTTTCAGTCTCTCAGCTATATGTAGTTGTTATACATTTTTGAAGGTACCACTTCCACCATTATACAGTTCTGAAGGTACCACTGCCACCATTATACATTTCTGAAGATACCACTGCCACTGCAGACAAAACAGGGCTGTGTCATTTTCAAGTAAGCATAGCTTGTTTAGTTCAGCTGGTAGGTTTCAGATGAACTACACGGACCTCATTTTATAAGACACACCGAAAAACAGAGACAAATCAAAGCAGACTAAATGAGAAACTATTACCGTTGATGTTAACTTCTGTATATCTTGCCAAAGGATCTGCAACAATGAAATAATGCACATACATACAGAAATATGTCATCAGAGAGAAGTTACATTTAGTAACATCTAATGTATTATACAGAGATTTTGTTTTCACCATGGACCAGGTGTGCATGAAAATTACATATATTATTTAATACTATAAGATAACAAAGCAGTAACACAATCTTACTGCATTCAAGCATGTTTGTATATCTGCTGCTATTGAATTTTAAACACTTTATTAAAAATATTTACTATCTGCAGGCCTCATCTACACTGTAGCTACATGTTAAAACTTCCTGCCCTTTAATTCTCTCTCTGCTTATGCCTGTGGCTGTTTTCCTGTTTGGTCATTCCTCTTCCTCCAAATTTCATTTTTGTCCTGACTACTCACCTTTCTTTAAGCAAATCTAGTACAACTATATTCCTTTCTTGCTTTACTTTATTACCTTTGTTTCTCTCCTTGCCTTCCTCTCCCAACCTGTTTTCTTCGAACCATGGTGGTTTCACCCTGAGGGCTTTAATTTATCATAAAACTGGAAAACTTCTTTTTCTCTTCATAGTTGTATTCCTTGTTACTGTACTGACTTACCTATAAGGATTGTATAACATCATCTCAAGGATAACTTCCATAGGTTCATAGATTCATTGATTTCATAGAAATTCCAAGGCCATCAAGTCTGAAGACAATCTACACATTGTCAGTACCTTTCCTCATGCCACACCTTCTTTCTCCAGGAGTGTCATACCAGTCAATCCTGAAGTAAATCTTGTGGCTACCCTTCCAGTCAGCTATGTTACATTTAAGGGAAAATAGTGAGCCATACAGCTTAACACGAAGTTGGAGTTTCTTCCAGAGGATTGGGAGATGCTGGGCTGCAAAACTATCCCTACACCATGTTTTATGTATCTGCTGATGAAGATTTAGGTCTCTGATTTTAGTACTGGTAGAGATACTGGACTTGCAGAAATACAGGAGATTCAGGGCAAGTGGTTCTATAATGACACAGTAAGTGAGGCAATGATCTCCATTCAAAGGTCTGTAAGACACTGAATAAAGTAGTAGATTTACCAGCATCTCTTCACAGCTCAGGGGCTTAAGGCATGTGATCTTTCTCCTTAGGACCCTTTGGTAGCCTTCTAATTGTTTGACATGTTTATTAAGATACATCCCAACAGGAGCTCTGTACTCAATAATTGGTCTGGTGCATGATATTTATAAAGGACTGACTTCCTTTTTAGACCTTTATGATATTCATTTGGCAACTATTCAAAAGCAGTTGATAGTTTCCCACCTCAAGAGTCCTTTGCAAATCTATGAAACCCCAACAGAGAGGTGACCCCCTTTCATGGAATGGTATATACATTTGGTTGTGGCATAAAGGGCTATAAGGGTATTGTGACCTTCCCTGAAATGGTGTTAGTGATTTTTAAGTCTACCATATTTTTTTTATTTGTTTGTAAACAAGTTTTTTTTCCCTATAGTTTTCTAAGGAGACAGAGAATGAACGTGACTGGACATAAATCTACAGCCTTGTGCAATTAATTCATCTGATATCTGTTGATTAAGAGTGATCTCACCACTTCACTGCTTTGCAACAAGGTTAGGACAGAATGACAGGTGGGCAGTTTTGACACTACTACCAGTGCTCAAGTCAGCCAATAATGAAGTTTCTTACTCTAAACAAAACCGCAGCCTCTAGAAGTGTGATTGTTCCTACCTAAAACCGATATAAAAATAGCTACCTTCTACATATCTCATCACTGTTTAATCACATTCACTACCATTCTAGACAGAAGTGAGAATTTCTCTCAGATGTCTCTGTTTCTCAGAATGAAAAGAACAATGTAATAGTCATATGTGCACTATGTTAAGTAAATGGAGCACAAGACCTCACAGATTTAGCTCATCTGAGTATGTTGCTGCCAAAAAGGGGACATTATTATTATAATGGCAAATAGCAAGACTTGTAGGTTCTCTTTGAACAATCATTTGACTCCTACATGAAGTGGTGATATGTTTTCAGTCCACTTAGGTTAATGATCAATGAGGACCAGGAAAACATACTGGTTATCTTCTCTAAGTGAATCCACAGAAAAATTAACAGGCACACTTTAAAGTATTTGCTAAGCAGTCCAAATGTTTGGAATTAGATCCAATTTGCCTCCTTCTCTGTTCTAAGGTCTTCTTTATATATGCATTTCTATTTTTAGACTAATTCACACACCTACAGTGCTACTGGCTACCTCAATAACCCCTTCAGACCATTTACCCTCTGCTGCTACACACTTCTATATTCAGTGTGCTGCTATCAAAGCATGGTCTCACCAAATTCTCAACAAGATTAACCTTATTGCCAGAGATGTTTTAAAGGCAGTCAATGAAAAGGAAGCAGGTCAGCAGCTGATTATCCCACCATAATTTATACACTGAATTTTTCAAAGTCAGCCCCCACATGAGAATCAAATGTGTTGTCAAAATAAGGCTTGCTGGCAATTTGCAAAGTCTGGTTTTGCAAATTCATAGTTGTTGGATCACTTTTTCCCAAGATGCAGTAAGCTCAGAATTTATTAAATAAGCTGAAAATGCATAGCTACTCCCTCTGCACATCCCTCCATAAAAAATAGCTTTTTGTTTCAGAATTTTATTTTTGCAAAGTGCAGTTTTGTTGAAATAATCTTGATTGAGCAATCAACAGTCTTTCATAAACTTCATCCTTACAAAAGTGAATCACATCCTCCTATGCCTTGCTCTCTGCGCCAACATCTTGCCTTCCTGAAAGCATGAAATGGCAATTACACCAGGAGGTGGCACTGTTGCCTGAATGATCATGCAAAGCTCATTCGATGCCTGGAAGGCTGATACACCCCCAGACAGAACTGAAGATCTCATTATCCCTACCCCATCGGGTCATAAATCTAATAAATGGCCATGTAAGCTGCTAGTCCAATATGAATTCACAGCAACACAAGATGCCCAACCTCTGAGTCAGTGGATCCGTTTGTCTTCAGGTGGGACTTCAGTACTTAAATGCTTGAAGCCCTTCTTACTGACAGTTTTTTTGGCTTAAAATACTTGACATCCTTTTTTTTTTTCAAAAATTTCTTTATTGCAGTTTTTTTAGGTTACAACATATAAGACATTATACAATAAGATACACACACAACATACAACAAAACTAACATTCTATATACAATATATACAAAGAAGTCACTTCAAAAATCCAGTTTTTGTGCTAACCACATATTCTGCAGTGATAAGAAGAATAAAAGTACCATTGGTTGTTTATTACATATACTAGGGAAAGTCAAACTAAAACCTCTTTATATAGGGTATGTGTTTTTTTAATCAACTTATCTACGCAAATATTTATAAAATGGCAATGTTAAAAAGGTTCTAAGTATATCCTTATTGATTGTCTTGTATATATTGCATATTTCACTTTTAGATTTAATATTTTTACCTCTTGAGAATAAAATCTAATAAGTATTCCCAATACTCTTGGTAAAATTTATGTTTTTTAGTAACATAAAGTAGCTTGTGGGAGGCAATGTATTTGATTGCTACATTTCTAAAACCTTCCCACGAGTGGGGTTGCAATAGTCCAATTCTTTGTAATATAGAATTTGACTAGAGAACATATGGTGTTGAGGACATTATTCATATTTATGTGCAGTATAACTGTTTCCCAGGATAAAGTACTTTTTTGGTAGCCCATTTTCTCTAGTCTTGCCCTTAGTGAACACCATAGATTATGAACTTTATTACATTCCCACATAACATGTAGAATGTCTGCTGCCTGTTTCTTGCAGTGAGGACATTCAGGTGAGTATTTGTTATTAAATTTACTAATTTTTTGAGGGGTAATAACTTTTTGAACGGGCTGAATTTGAGCATGTTTTCGATGGCATCTTTTTTATTTTGTCCAGTAATTTATGGGTTTTTCTTCTGCCAGTATAAGGAGAATAAAGTACAATTCTGATGTTTTATATTGTTTATAAGTTTATAGACTCTAGAGATTGTTTTCCCCTTGGTAGTTAAATTTTTTAGAATTAACTGGGACAAACTAGTATCTTGTTTAGCAGAATTTTCAGTATAAAATTTAATGTTTACAAGGTATTTGAGTGAGTTCATACTTGGGGGTAATATATACTCCCAATTTTAGTGAAATTATTAAAATAACTTAACCCATACCTGGAATACTAAAGAAAATGATATGAACAGATGGAAAAATATCAATATGTCTTTGTTATCAAAAAGCAGTATCGTTAAGATGAACATGCTACCAAGAATTCTTTTCCAAATGAATGCTACCTTCACAATTATACCTCAAAAATTTTTTATAGACCTGGAAAGAAGTACATCCAAATTTATTTGGTATCATAAATCTACTAGAATCGAATATGAAAAGCTTATACTTCCTAAATCTAAAGATGGGTTAGGGTTACCTGATTTTAAATTATACTACAGTATTGTCCAGGCATATAGACTATGTCAAATCTTAAATTATGAATCATACACAAACGTATGGTCCCCCTTATGGTCTAGAATTTGGTATGAACAAATTAAGACACTTGGGTGCAATTGTAGGGCTCTCCTATTCTTAAACTTAAACCAAAACTCTGTTTATGTTAAGAATTTACATCCACTTATTAAACAAATGGTTTTAACTACTCAAAAGCTCTTTTCATCTGTACAATTATTAAATGCCCTCCTTCTACTGCAACCTATACACCTTAATCCTAATTTGATACTAAATAATAAATTAATAAACTTGCAAGAGTATCCCTTAATAAGAGATATTACAGTGTGGGAAATGTATAAATGGAAGGAATGTGATATTACACAATTACGACAGCAATTAAATCTCCCAAAGAAATACGTAATTATTATGAACTCACTAAAATACTTGACATCCTTGACAGAGGGTCGACCCTGCTACACTTGAGCAATACAAGTTTGGCCATGGCCTCAGGTTGGCACCCTACAGATTTTCCGTGGAATTTTCTGTGCCCTATATGCAGTCATATATTTACTGAGTAACCCCACTGTGTCCCCTGTGGTGAATACTCACCCCCCACTTTTCTGGCAATGAAGTTATGTCTGGGAAGGATAAAGATGAAAAGTCTGGCAATCTACTCCTGTTCCTTACATAGTTAATAAACGTCATGGATGGCAGTAGCTCTTCACAGTGTCACTACAGAACTGCAATTTATTGCACTTTTGGGCAGTCTGCTCTCTGTAGGTTCATAAGATGATACTAGGCTACTGGCCCAGAGGCCCTTATAAGCCTAGCCAAGATTTTTGCCCATATTCCCACAAAGTCAGCACCTGTTTCCCCTGTCCAGCAGGGACACAGCTGGGATCCTAGGAGTGTATTTGTGTATTTTAAGTTTCCCATCCAGTCATCCAGGTTTCTCTTAAAGAGGGCTTTAGAAGTACTCTGCCTGATATGGAGAGGGAGTCTATTCCATAGATGGGGGAGTCTTTAGGACACAAATCTATCCCGCCAACAAGTTCTATTAATGTCACAGACCACAGAAAAAATGAAATGTTTTATAAAATGCAACTACACTTTTGTCTCTATTACAACAATTGTAATGGAGGGAATGCAGTGCAAAACACTCAAATTAGCTGTTTAAATGCTTTTTAATAAAAATACATTAAGCTTACACAATCCACAAAACGGATAAAATACACTGTTAGTTACTGTTAGTTTAGCGTTTTCACCTAACTGACGTAGGCTTCCTCAGAACTAATCAAGCCAGGTGTTTCATACCTTTTAAATAAACTTTTTGGCGCCATTTTTTTTAAAGATTTCTTAAAGCTATGGGAGGGTGGTCTAATGGTTAAGGTGTTTGCCTTACAAACACAAGGTGCAGGGTTTGAGTCTCACAAGGGATAATTGGCTAGGCTTAAAATGGCTCGCAAGGGCAGTTAGCTTAGTAATAAACTATGAACCTATGAACTATGAACCTAACTATATCTAAACACCTAAAAACTATACTAATGTAAACTATACAATTCTATCACGCTCATATAATATATATATATATATATATAAATTAATATATCTATATACTTACAAAATTGTTAATATTCAGTTAATCAAATAAAATCTTATTAATATATACTATAATATTAAGAATATTGAAAAATTGTTAAAACATTATTGAAAAATACTGTGCTAAATATATAAAGCAGTACTGTATACATATATTCGTCAGTGAAATTGTTATTAAATTTTATGAACCAAATTAATAACCTGTTCAAGTTGAAATGATAACATACTAAATTTATAAATTAAATACAAAACTTCCATCTCTATATATTAAATATTAAAAATATTTATAATATTATTTAAAATACCATAAAATATCTTAAAAAAATGATTATATATATATATCTCCAAATGTTATAAAAATGTTATAACAAATATTATAAAACTGTTTACTGTATATACTTTTTAAACATGTTGAATCTGCATAAAAATATCCTTCATTATTCACATTTACTTATACAAAAGTGGTTTGATTGCAATGGTGTCATTGATGCCCGGATTGGTGGTGGCATCAGTATATAATTGCCACCACACTTCCTTATAACTCAAAAACTCCTTACGATTACCCCCCCCTATTATTTACTTTAATATGTTCCAAAATCCCAAATTCAAACTTCTGCTCATCACCAAAATTCATGACATGCCTATACAGGGCATTATTAGTATCCTTTTTCTTTATACTATAAAAATGATCATATATCCTTTTCCTAAATGGCCTCTCTGTTTTTCCTATATAGTATACTGGGCATTTTGAACACTTAGCCATATAAATAACATAAGGGGTGTTACAATTACTCTTAACAAAATGTATAACAGTTTTGTTAACATTATCCAAAATTATAAAGGCCTGTTTTGTTATAGAACCACATTGGTTGCAATTTTCACACCTCCTCGTTATATACTTATTACTTTCTCCTTCATTTTTATTACCTCCTTCTTTTTTGTATTTGTATTCATAATCTCTGTCCAAGATTCTTTTTACATTTGGCCCCATCTTGTAAACCACTAAGGGTTTATCCCCCATAATTCGCGACAAATCATTATCAATACTGAAAATTTGCCAATGATTATTAATAATTCTTTTAATGCTATTTACATACGGTGTGTAAGGAAGTATACAAGCCCTTTGATATTTTATCACATCAGTATTATTTGAAGTGGGATTTATTGAATTATTTACACTTGAATTATTGCTATTTCTCAAGCTTCCTAATAATGGTGTGTACCTTTTGCCCCAATTCTCTATAACATATTTTTTAACATCACTCATCATTTCAACATCATATTTCCTTCTCCTTGAAAAGTGCTGTAATATATTCCAACTCAATTCGCATCTCCTCATATCTAGAGGTCATTCTAGCTGCCCTAATACATTGACATTTATATACATTATAGAGCAGTTTCCTAGGCTGGTTACTGGTATAAAATAAATAATCATTAGAAAAAGTATTCTTTCTATATATATTTGATTTATAAACCCTTTCATCATGAGAAACAAATGTATCTAAATATGCTATACCATTATTACTAGTATCATGTGTGAATTTTAAAAAATCACTGCTATTGTTAATAAAATTAATAAACTGAAAAAATCATCTGTTTCACCCCTCCATAAAATATATATATCATCTAAAAACGAGTGTAATGCACCACTTTCTGGAACCATTTACTCTTAAATAAAACTTCATCTTCCCAATTTAGCATTACTAAATTGGCAAAAATTGGTGCGCTGGCTGAGCCTATAGTGATACCTCTACTTTGTTTATAATATTCCCCTTCAAATAATAAATAATTATGTTCCAGAATTAGTGTCATACACTCCATAATTAAACATACTTTGTCCCATCCCAGATTTGTATATTTTCTTATACTATTACAGAACATTTCAAGGCCCTGATTTTTAGGAATGCATGAGAATAAATCCACCACATCTATTGTAACATATAAAATATTATTAGTATCCATATCTATAGGGAAATTAGACAAGAAATCCCAAGAGTCTTTTAACAAATGAGGGATGTTACCATAAATTTCTTTGAGCCATTTATCTATAGCCACTCCTAAAGGGAAAGTTTTAGATCCACTACCCGAGATAATAGGACGGAAAGGAGGATTTTCAATACTTTTGTGGATTTTGGGAATTCCTACTAGTTTTACCATAAATGGATATTGCACCTTTAAAAAATTGTATACTTCATTAGTAATACGATTATCTATCAAAAATTCTTCTAAATAGGAATCAATCCTTTGGTAGGCTATATTGATCTCATTTAATGAAACCGTTTGGTAATTCCCTGATTCCGTAAGATGTGCATATAACTTCTGATTGTATTCCATTCTAGCATAAATCACAACTCCTCCCCCTTTATCCGGTTTCATGATACGTATATCATTGTCTCTACTTAATTTATACAATTCGTCCCTTTCTTCAATAGTTAAATTATCCTTGAATTTTTTCTTTAGGGCAGTATTCTTGAATTTATAAATATCCCTATATACCTGTTTTTCAAATATTTCTACCTTAGGATTCATCTAAGGAATAAACTTGCTTTTATTTCTTAATTTCTTATCATTGGTATTCATCTCCTCAAAATTCATACCCTCCTTGTCCTGGAACATAATTGCCAAATTTAATTTACGTGTGAATAGTATAACTTCTTTCAAATGATCAACCAGATTAAATCTGGGGGTTGGAACAAATTTCATCCCTTTCGATAGTAGATCAAAATGTATACTTTTCAACACTTAACTTTGAATAATTATAGATGTAAAATTTATTATAAATATTCACCACCCCTTCTGTATGCATATTCTCTTCTTCAACTGTCTCATATTATTATATATTATAGTATATATTAATAAGATTTTATTTGATTAACTGAATATTAACAATTTTTTCAGTATATAGATATATTAATTTATATATATATTATATGAGCGTGATAGAACTGTAAAGTTTACATTAGTATAGTTTTTATGTGTTTAGATATGGTTAGTATATAGCTTTAAGAAATTTTTTAAAAAAAATGGCACCAAAAAGTTTATTTAAAAGGTATGAAACACCTGGCTTGATTAGTTCTGAGGAAGCCTACGTCAGTTAGGTGAAAGCGTTAAAGTGTATTTTATCCGTTTTGTGGATTGTGTAAGCTTAATGTATTTTTATTAAAAAGCATTTAAACAGCTAATTTGAGTGTTTTGCACTACGTTCCCTCCATTACAAATGTCACAGACCAGATTGAGGCTTTGTGTGTGGGTTGCGTGAGTGGAGTTTGACGTACGGATATGCAGCAACTCCATCAAGGCTGGGTCTGAGATGGCCTTGTATGTATGCCAGACACACGTCACCTCTGAGCAGTATGTATGAAACTGAGTAGATGGGACAGGGCTTTTAGCTTATCTGTATAGGATAGGTGTTTGAGACCCAGGATTTTCCTGGTCAGGAACCTATGTGGTCTCTCCAACTGCTGCATGTGCTTGGCAAGGTACATGCCGAAGGGGGCACTGTACTTGATAATGGGTTTGATAAGGGAAGAGTATAGAGATGTTATGACCTCCTTGTTTCTGGATGAAATACCCTTACTTATGAGGTGAGCCATGTAGAAAGTCTTCCGTACAACAGAGCCAACCTGGAAGTCAAAAGTCAGGTTGCTATCAACCTGGGTGCCAAAGTCCCTCACAACTGATTGAGTACTTAGCACGTTGTTATTAATGTGATAATTAGTGGGGACTTCATTTTCCCCAAAGGGGATGATGCATTTCTTGGCATTCAGTTTGAGGCCATGCTTCTGGCACCAGTCATTAGTTTGGGTAAGGCCCTCTTAGAGGATGTTCACATCACTAGGGGAATTTAAGACAGCACCCAGCTTTCAGTCATCTGCAAACTTCATCAGCCACAGACCACTGGTTTTGGCTTGCACCTCAGAAAAGTATATCCCAAACAGTAGAGGCCCCAACACCAATCCTTGGGATACACCACTCGTTATGCGTCTACTACTAGAGGTGGCTTCCCCTATTTTGACTGAGTGGGTGCTATCAGTGAGTCAATTAGTTACCCAACTGGTAACATATGGGTTGATGCCTGGCTGGGAGAGTTTATCTATTATGCCTTAGTGGGGAATAGTGTTGAAGGCTTTGGCTAGGTCAAGGTAGGAGGTGTACACCGTCTTCCTCTCATCCATGGCTTTAGTAACTGTTTTGAAGAAGTCGACCAAGTTTAACAGGCATGATCTCCCTTTGACAAAACCAAACTGTGTGGGGTCAAGCGTTTGGAGGTTGCAAATGTCCTTGTTTATAAGGTCAATGATAATGCAGTCCATGGCCTTGCAGATCAGGCTAGTCAGGCTGATGGACCTGTAATTGCCTGGGTCAGTGGATGCTCCACCTTTGTGTAGAGGGATGACAGTGGCTGTCCTCCATTTGGCTGGGATGAAGCCGGTGCTCAGGCTTTGGTTGAATAGGCTGCCTAATGGAGCTGAGAGCTAATGCCTGAGTTTATGTAGGATACAGCCAGCGATGTTGTTGGGTCCCACGGAGACTGTATTTTTTGCCGTGGAGAGGGCATTAAATATCTGCTCCCTGGTGATGAGGGAGTGGGACAGGTACTGGGGATGTCCTGGTTTACTGATGGGGGGGGGTTTCACTGAACCTGTCTGCCAGTAGGTTGGCTATATCTACGGCGTTTGTGCATGTGATGTTACTGACCACCAGTTCAGAGCAGATTTGGGTGTTACCTTTCAAATTGTGGATGTATATGAAGGCGGCCTTGTGACTGTCCTTACTGGATGTGGCCAATTTGGATTTGAAGTTAGCCTTACAGGATTTCACCAGTGACCTTGTCTGCTTGTTCAGACAAAGGAAAGACTGCTTCCAGCTTGGCACCTGCTTCTTCTTGGTCCTGGATAGCATTTTTTTTCATTTTTATTATAGAGTTTGTTTATTGTTGCTGTCCACCAGACAGGTTTACTCTTCCTTGAGGAAGATGATTTGGTCCTGTCAGTTATATTATGCCTTCAATGTTAGTCATGTTTATACTTTTTGTTAGTTATCTATTTATTACAGTTCTTTCTACACAATTCCTTTTATGCTATATTTTGCCACGTATTCTGTGCATGTCAGTTTACTTGGTACCTATATACTTAAAGTGTAATGTCACAATTTCCATATCAAGTGTAAATAACCAATCCTTAAAGAATGGCTTACACTTCTTAGCACATACCACATCAAAGCTTAAAATGTTTGATCCAAAAAGTGTTTTACTTTTGACAATTAATTTTGTTGATATGGACCTTCCCTTGAAAAAATTCTTTAAGGTGAAAACACCTGACTTAATATCATTCAAGACTGAACCCACAATGCCTTACTGCCTAAATTAGTGCATATATTGCTATTTTTTTTCATCTTAAATGCAGGAAAACATGAGTCTTACATGTCAGCAATATCTCACAGATGGAGCACCCTGTATTAAAAAGTAACATATGTGATGATCTTTTAGTGAAACCATAATGTAAGTAAATAACTGTTCTTCTAAGAAGACTAATATTTTTATTACTGAAAATTCTATACTGGTGTATGTAAGTTATTGTCAGTACCTAACTGACATAATTTTTTGGGTTTAGTGATAAGGAAAACCAGAATTAACAATGACACTAAAATATCAAAAAATATGTCATAATCTTTGTTTTGTTTCAAACCACTTGCAGCTTTACTATCGGGTATATCCAGAAATAAAATTAACAGTAAAACTTAAATATGAGCAGTAAAACAATATACTTTAAGTGACCAACAGACACATGTTGGGTGGGCATTTAAAACTCAGTGCCAAGAAATGCATAACACTATCATTTGGGAAGTTGGCTATCACTGGAAACTACCTCACTGATAGTAACCCCCCCCCCCCAAGAGCAGATCCAGTCATCAAAAATTTAGGGAAGCATGCAGACAGTAACTTGGCCTTCGACTATCATGTGTCTACAGAAGCAAGGAAAACATTGTATGCTGCCAAACTTATAAGCAAAGGTATAAGTTTAGGTAAGTCATTGTTCCACTGTTCCACTGTATTCATCCCTCATCAGACCAATCATTGAGCATAGCTCCCTTATGGAATGTACCTAACCAGACACACGCAACAATTGAAATGGCCACAGAGGTTCTTCACAAAATGGATATTGGGTGGAAAAAAACATGTCCTATGTGGATCGCTTCAAAGCCTTATCCCTTATCTCTTACAGACTGTTGAGGGGTGATCTATGCCTGTCATACAAAGCATCCTTGGATCCTGCTCTAATGGACCTCCTACATATCTGCAAAACAAACAGAATCAGAATTACCTGGTTTAGGGACTTAAACCTTGCTTACAACATAAACAGGACACATTAGAGGAGAAGATATGCGTCTCAGAGAATGCCACTTCCCTAGCCCAATTCAAGCATACTTTGGACCAGTGGATGGAGAATTGGAAATTCATCCCATGTCTGACACCAATGTCCCTAATGGACAGAGGCAGTCTGTAAATGCTTCACCATTAAGCTCTAGCTTAAGTATACCCTTAAGAATAACCTTAGGGTTATGAAACTTAACAGATACATTTGGGATGCATGACTAGGCATAAAATGGCCCTTGTGGTCATTAGCTTAATATATACCTATCAAGATGTGAAACCATGTCGCTGCATTCACAGTGTATGCACATACACCAAAAAGATAAAAAAAATATTTGAAAGGATGACTGACAAATTGATGTTATCATCATCATCATTTTTTACCTTTTCATAGTCCACATAGAACTGACTAGATTCCTCAATGAAAGCCTGTACATTGCTGATAAGTTCACCTCGGAAATTGGGCTGCAAAGTAACTAGTTCATTCTGGACTTCAGTGGCTCGTGCAAGCAGCTTCTCCCATGTATAACGCAGGGTGTCTACTTTTTCAGCTTCTTCTTTTGCCACCAGCAGCTCATACTTATTTAACATGGCATATGATTCCTAAAAGAAACAGGTGCAGCATGAAACACTGCAGGAAAACTCCTAGTATGCTGACTGTATATACTGTAATCTGCATCTCAAAAGGGCATTGAGAAACTACTTATTAAGAATGAAAGTATTAGGACTACCTAGTAGTAGTCCTACAAACAGAATAAACTATAACAAATTAAAAGTAAAATATTCAGAAAACTATTAAACCAGTACTTCACGCTCTTTGGATGAGCTATACAGTAGTCTAAACAATGCTGACTAAATTCAATTATGTTCTAGGTAAGAAATGTATAACTTATCAATATGACTGTGTTTTAGTCAGAAGAAACACCATAAGAACTGAAATTGAGTATATGTTGTGCATCATCATACCCTTTTCATCTTTTTATATTATGTTGCATTATTATCAGCAATTAATTTAAGTTCTTGAAGGTTTTCCTGTAGGCATACCTTTGTAACCATCTCCATTACACAGCTGTGTTAGGTCGGCATGTACTGCCTATCACACAAACAGTTCTGCTTACCTCAATGGGTCCCACTTGAAAATCAGTGGTGATCTGTTCTTCCCGGATCTCTTTAAGCGCAGCCATAACAATTCTTATGTCATCCAGATCCTTGATCTGTCGACTTAGCTTTTTGGTCACCTCCTCAACAAACAAAAAGATCCTTTCCATTTCTGTTCTATACTTCTTGTTACAATGCCGGCCTAGATCTGCCATCCAAGCCTTTGTTTCAGCCATAAGTGCCATTTTCAGGTCAGCTAAGAAACACATCAAGATAAAACAAATTTCTTGGGCATGATGTCAGAAACAAGCAACATGTACAATAAAAACTGGCTTCACATGTGTTCCAAAAATCTCCCTTCCTTGTCCAGCACCCAAGACTGCCCAGATTATTTCTGTTTATGCCTACACAATCAAACCATTAGGGAGTACAGCTGCTTTTCATTATCAAACCATACAGTTCAGAGTCAAAGTATATTTGCAAGACAGCCTACTGAATGTGTTTGACTAAGACTAGCAGTGAATAACCCAATCAAAAAATAAAAAATGCTTAAAACTTCACTCTTCCTCATAAGTGAATAGCAGGACTTTAAGGACCATCTCTTCCATTTTATACCAGCATACTGCACAATGCAAACAATGATTTTTAATCCTAAAATATTACTTGTCATATTGTGAATGAGAAAATGTGAAACATGTATAAACAATGCAGGGTAAAAACAAACTGGACAGTAATGATGAAAGAAGACATGCCTGTACCATTGTTGCATATGAACACTGAAAAATGTTCTGTTGCCATCACTTCTTTAAACATCTTTTGCCTTATTTCTTTCTGCCACATTGGTAAACTAATAAGAGATATGTATACTCATCATATCAGTTGACCTGCAAGAAGTCCTACACAGAGGACAACTGTTGAGATAGTCTTCTGAGATCCTCACCTTGAGCCAATTATTCACATTATCTATAGCCAAAACTCTGAAGGGCCTATGACTCCCACTAAGACATACATGTGGTGGCATTTCATAATAGGAATAAGAAAGCCATATCACATCATTATATTCTTCAGCTTGAACCCCGTAACACCAAGCACACACATGCCAGAATCACCTCTAATCTAAACAACTGATATAGTACAGGACAGCTGTCAGTCAAGATGAAGAACTTTTACCTCTGTTCAGTGAAAGCCTTTCTGGCAGCCACTATCACCTCTAGACTTCAATTAGAAGGTCTGGTGGGAAGAAAGGATCTACTAGAGCAGCCAGACCTGAAGGTAGGGTCACAGGTTGCTGCCATCTGAGACTGAATTCTCTGGTTGTACCAGGATGGGAGCCTTACTCCCCCGAGTCCTTCCAAGTCTCCAAAGATCAATGATGCTAAGTTTTATTCTTTCATACCTGAATTTTAGTAACTGGTAAGGTGGCACAGTGGCACAATGAGTACCACTTCAACTTACAGCAACAGATTCTCCAGTTTGATTCTTGGATGCTGTGCCTTCTGTACACAGAGTGCATATCCTCTATCTGTTTTTTGCGGTTTGCTCTGGGTACCCCAGCTTCCTCCTAGACATGTGGTGACCTAGTTCGCAATTTTATATTCTCCTAAATGTGTTCGTGCATGTGTGTGTGTGTGTGTGTGTGTGTGTGTGTGTGTGTGTGTGTGTGTGTGTGTGTGTGTGTGATGTGGAAACATGTCTGGCAATCTACTTCCATTCCATATTTGTCTAGTAAACTCACTGTATAGTAACGGCTCTTCGTGAGGTCACAACAAGAATTATATGCAGCTTGTGAGGAAGACTACAAGCATGGAATGACAGGAAATTTAGAAAGAAATTCAGAAACCTTCACCCCCATGTAAACAAAGAGGTTATAAATGTCATCAATTCCTTCTTGAATTGCTGAAGTGAGCAGAATGAGGGAAGGACCATTTTATTTGCCATGACACGAAGGTCAGTCTCTGCAGTGTCCCAGTTCTGGAAGATCCTAACCAGACCATTTTCCCATACTCTCTTTTCCAGAACACATCTGAAAATAGAACTGAGGAGGTCTGCAAGCAAATTCACTTCCCACTAGGATATGAGAAGCTGTGAGTAAGATGCATCACTTTATGGTCTGCTGCTAGATTTTAATCAGAGAAGTGATTATGCTTGTATACTGCCTGGATTGTTTTATGTACCACATCACATTCTGACTGCCACACAGGAGAAGAGGAGGCCCTAATATCAGCTCACCATCAAAAACTTAAAGGACAAGGAACACCATGCTCAACTCAAGATTATGTGCAGAATCTAGTCATGTGGGAGAGCTCTTGGGCTCTACATCAGGAAGACGGCTGTTAAGACTTCCCACTACATCAGCAAAGCATCTGCTGTGAGACTCCCTGATGTGTTCAATAGAAGAAAGAGTACACTCACCTTAAGGTTGCTAGGGGTTGTCCTCTACAAGGGTCTAGCAGCATTAAAAAGTCAGTAGGGACATGATAATTCTTCAGCTATGGAGGGTGGCACTGAGATACAGTTGGTAGCAGTGTCAACTCACAGCAAGAGGTTCTCCAACTTCATTCGCATCTGCCGTGCTTTCTGTGTGGAGTCTGCATTTGGCCCTGTGTTTGCATAAGTTTTTCTGGGTGCTCCATTCACCCCCATTACAAAGGCATGCAGTAGGTTAACTGGACATTCTAAACTGGCCATAAGTGTGAGTGTGCATGCATGTGTATGGTATTCAAGAAAAACCACAGCAGGGCTAGCTACCAGACAGTGTGAACACTGGCTCTAGATGACTGTCAATGTTGAAGAGACATCTTGATCCCATGTGCAAAAATGAGAAAAAAGGGCTGTGGATGGATGTATGCATGGGTGGACAGATGGACTCTTCAGCTATTGATGCCACACTTTCCAGAAAAGCAACTCCAAAATCAGGCAAATGAGGTAGTGAAATTGGTGGCTACCAAGGAGTACAAAAGAGTTCAGCTCCTTGTCTCAAATGAGCACATGCCTTACTGCAATCATACCAATGTGGGTCTGATGAAGAAGCCAAGGCACTGGAGAAGTTGGGCAGAGTAAGGGACAAGAGTGAGTGGATGAGTTCAGCTCACCTATCCCAGGATCAGGGATGTGGTCTGGTCCCAGAGTGTGTCTGGCACCTGCTAGGTGAGATACTGGGTGGTATGCAAACAGCAGGGGAAGGAATGATGAGCATTTAGTCTGCCAAGTAGGGTATCATACTGTAGCTGAATTTAGTGCATGCATGCATGTAAGCATAAATAATCAAATGGGTTAGTGCTACAGTCACATCTAAACTGTGTATCTATGGTGAAGGGAAACATTAACAGCAAAATACTCCTAACTCCATAGAGTGGCACCTACAATCATTGTTCTCATCTCTCATCATTGTCCACAGATCGTGATGACAGACTACAGGGATTATGGGGCTAAAAGTGTTAACTGATGGTTATGGGTGATAGGAGCCAAGAAAAATAATAAACCGGCAAAGAATGGTTTGGTCCTCTACCCACTTCTGCATTTTCACACATAGGTTCATAGGTGTGGACTAGGCTATTGGACCTGGAGTCTTTACAAGCCTAGCCCTTAGGATTACCCTGGCATTGGGCCACCCGACCTTAGTTCTCAGTGCCTCTGTTGAGTAAGGCCACTGGAGTGATCCCTGGAGTGAATTTTCTAATTCAAATCCACTCATCAAGATTTCTTTTGATGAGGGCCTGTAAGATGCTCTACTTGACATGTATGGCAAGTCTATTTCATAGCATGGGCAGTCTCTGGGTTATGAACCTGTCCCTCCATCATGTTTTGGGATTGTGGTAATGAGGCTGAGGTCTCTAGAGTGTGTGTGGTGCGGAGGGATTGGAATTTCTTTAGATGTAGCATTTCTAACAGAGCTGGGTCAGACATGGCTTTTATGTCAAGCAGAGATCGCCTCTAAGTAGGCAATATGAGACAGAGAATAGTTGGAGTTTTTTTAAATCTGTCCATATAGGACAAATGTTTAAGGCCTAGGATCCTTCCTCTTTGTGAGATACATTTGAGGCTTCTCCAGTTGTTGCAAGTGTTTAGTGAGGTACATCCCAAATGGGGCATTATACTCAATGATTGGCCTAATGAGGGAAGAGGACAGGGAGACAATGACCTCTTTCTTCCTGGATGCAAAACCCTTAGTAATAGGATGTGCCATATAGAAAGACTTTCTGACCACAGAGGCAATGTGGTGGTCAAAAGAGAGGTTGCTGTCAACCTGTGTTCCCAGATCTCTTATAATGCCTTCTGTGTTCAGCGGACTACCATTGATGTGGTAATTCTTGGGAACCGGGTTTTTCCCAAAGGGGATGACGACACATTTTTTTGGAATTGAGCTTAAGGCCATGGTTCTGACACCAGCCGTTGGTCTCAGTGAGGCCTTTCTGTAGGGTGTCAACATCACTTGGGGAGTTAATAATAGCTCCCAACTTGCAGCCAGAGTCCCTTTGTGTTGGCCTGGACTTCAGAGAAGTAGAAACCAAACAGGAGAGGATCCAGGACCGAACCCTGTGGGACTCCACTCGTGACTGGTCGGCAGTCTGAAATGGAGTCAGCTACTTTTACACTGTGGATTCTACCTGTGAGCCAGTTTGCAGCCCACCTAGTGATATAGGGGTTGATGCCTAGCTTAGTGTTTTTCTATGATTCCTGAGTGGGGAATAGTATCAAAGGCCTTGGCCAGATTTAAGTAGGCTGTATGAACCATCTTGTTTTTATCCACAGCTCTGGTAACTGACTCAAAGAAGTTGACCAAGTTGAGCAGGCACGATCTACCTTTCACAAAACCAAACTGCATGGGATCTATAGTTTGGAGATTCCCGATATCCTTTTTTATTAGGTCCATGATGATGCGTTCCATAGCTTTGCATATCAGACTTGTCAGGCTAATGGAGCAATAGTTCCCAGGTTCTGTAGTCGCTCCTCCTTTGTGGAGAGGGATGACTGTAGCAGTGCCTGAGGTGAGGCTGTGATTGAACAGGGTACACAGGTGAGGTGCCAGTTCACTCTGTAGTTCATGTAGAACACAGCCAGGGATACTGTTAGGTCCCATAGAAGCTGTATTCTTGGCCTTGGATAGTGCTGTTTTAACCTATGCAGCAGTAATACTGGGTGCCTGGCAATCTACTGGTATTGTGACTGGTCCTTTGGGGAGGAAGAGAGGGATAAAGCTGGCACTAAATCTGTTGGCCAGTATTACTGGCAATATCTGTTGGCTTGTTATAGGAGGTATCATTGTGCAGTAGCTCAGAGAAAATCTGGGTATTGCCGTGGAGATACTTTACATAACTATAGAAGGCCTTGTGGTTGTCTTTACTATCTGCTGCAATTCTGTTTTTATAGCTAGCTTTAGAGAATTTGATGAGGGATCTCAACTTTTTGTTGAGGCTGATAAGGGAGTATTTCCAGTCTTGGGACTTCACCTTATTCTGCACCAGTTTGCTCCTATTGTTGTAGAGTTTGTTTATGGCAGGGGACCACCAGATTGGCTTCCTTTTTTTGGAGGAGGGATTCTTGGTTCTATTGGGTATGGCAAGATACATGCATTTGTGTATGTGTTCGTACAGTGCACTGGTGTATGATTTGGTGGTCATACAAATATTCTCCATTTGCATGGGTGCTGTGAAGTTAGCTACCTCTGTTTTTAGGAGCCCAAAGTTAGCTTTGGAGAAGTTTTTCATGGTGGCTACCTTTGCGGGAGTGGGGTGGGAGGGATGTGGATTTCCAAGGTGATTAATTTGTGGTAGGATCTAACCAGGAAGGAGTTGACTATTGCTGTAGAGCAATGCTCACCCATGTTAGTAATGACCAGGTCAAGGATGTTGCTACCTCTAGTGAGAGTAAGAATGAGCTGGTCCAGGGCATTTGAATTCATGAATTCCAGGAAACGTTGGGCAAGTGTATTGGTACATGAGTAGTTTTCCCAGTTAATGGAGGGGTAGGTGAAGTCGCCCGATATGAGAGTGTTAGTTTGGACCCTAATATTCTCCAGGATGCTTAGGAACATGGAGTGTGAGTCTTGGGACATGGTTAAGGATCTATAGCAGGCTACGACCTGAAATGCTGTTAGCTGCACCTGAAGTATCTTAGATGCATTATGTTGGGCTACCAGTCTAGAGGTGTGTGCATCCTTTATCAATATGGAAACACCACCCCCTTTGGAGCTTCGGTCCAAGTTCTGGGGCTGAAAGGTGTGGAATGAGTTGTAGCCTGGTAGTGTACGGGTGGTTTCTGCTGCCTTGAACCAGGTCTCTGTTATGGCACAAATGTCAACATTCCCCATTTTAAGGAGTGCTTCGAGCGATTGCATTTTGAGATTTAGACTTCTAGCGTTTAGCAGCATGACCCTCAAATTGCATTTGTTTGTAGCTGTTATAGTGGTAATTTGGTCTTTGGAACACCGCCTAAAAAAAGGCATTATAGGGGTGGCAAGAGCCTTGGCCAGTATCTGGAAGCCCAGGAGTGACAGATGCAGCACATCTCTGGCAAAGCATCGAGATCTGTCAATCATGTCATCCCAGGCAGACAGATACTGGATCCCCTTAGAATGACACCAGAAACTTAGCCAATTGTTGAAATCAATAATTTTCTGCTTGTACTGTGGTATCATTCTGGGTGACGGTAGGATGCTGCTCAGGGCTAGGGTCATACCCACCTGGGATACATAATCCGAGAGCTCCTCCATGTCTCTTTCTTGTAGTCCAGGGAGGTACATCTCAGGTCATTCACACCCACATGTACAATAACAGAGTCGTATTTGTACCTGTTGTTGAGGGATATGAGTGTGTGGATTATGTGGCAGATCCCCATTTTGTGAGCAGAAATGACCATCACCATTTCAATGAACAGAATCCTTTGAGCTGGGACCAGAGAGGACAACTCCCGATTGTGGGTAACCCCCTAAGGGGTACATACATGTTACAGTCAAAGGAAAGCTCATAACCAGGTAGCTCAATGGTTTACTCAAAGCAACAAGTCACAGAGGCAAATAAACAAGAGCAACAGGCATTTTCCATAAAAGACCTCCAGCACAATGGCCAAAATAATGTTAAACACTTTTGGCACAGTAAAAAGCAGCAGCAACACTATGTAATGAACATGATACACATACACATAAATCAAAAATAATCTCCTGTAAAGAGCCCAAATGTTTATATGTAAAAGGCATCCATCATGTCTACTGACACAATCCGGACCTCCTGCAGGTATCCTGCTGAATCACCAGCAGTCAATGTGCTTGTTGAAACAGCTGAGGTTCAGGGTGGAAAGAAATCCCCCCCCGAAATGAGGAAAAAAATGAGAAAAGAACTATTTTCTCTCTCCAAAGAAGGAAAGACTCCAAGGTCCTTTGAGAAGGAAAGCCGGGATTTGTTTCAGGAGCTCCACGGAGAAAGAATTGTCTTTAAAGGAGATCATAATCAAGATGGGACAGTGCAGTGGTGTAGTGGTTAGCGCTGTTGCCTCACAGCAAGAGGTCCTCCGGTTCGATTCTTGGCTGGGGTGCCTTCTGTGTGGAGTCTGCATGTCTGCCCTGCATTCGTGTGGGTTTCTTCCAGGAGCTCCAGTTTCCTCCCACATTCCAAAGACATGCAGTAGGTGGATTGGACACTCTAAACTGGCCCTAGGTGTGACTGTGTGCATGTGAGTGTGTGTGGTGCTCCCTCTGGGGAGGGTTGGGCCTTGGACTAGCAACCTAACCTCGTAAAACCCGTACCTGCTATGGAAACAACAAGTGTTGAAGGGCACTCATTGGCTAGGTCTATATTATAAGACCGAAAGTTGAAAATCAAGAACGCTGTAAATGCTGAAAATGCTGGACCTCAACCTTGCTATTGTTGGGAGGGTTGCACCCCCTACACACCTCGCTAAATATACCAACTCTGAGATTGCACTACAGTGAGGAAAGGGCAAATATTCTAATCTTCACTGTACTGCGATCTCACAAAAAGTACTTCAAGGTCCGGCAGTTTCCACATTTACAGCATTCACGATTTTCAAGTTTCGGTCTTATAATATAGATCCCGTTGCCCAATGTGCTGTATAGCATGGGAGTGAATCCAGGATCCAGGGATAATCAAGATGACTTAAGGTGTGACCATGTTAGATGACATGCTAAGAACTCATCTTTCATTTTCCTTTTTCTTTAACAGTCCTACAAACTGAGGCAAATCCACCAACCTCCTTATAATTAGCGCCACTGCAACATTCCTTAAAAAGTTGCTCCTTGTCGCATGTGGCACGCAGCAACAAGTGGAGTCAGAAATGACTGACACTTGGCAGCCTCTCTCTCACTGTAAGGAGGACCATTCTTCATGAAATGAGTCACCCTATAAAAAATAAGAGAAGCGGGGGGGGGGGGGGGTCATGTTATAAAAAGGAAGCCACAACATGCATAGTAAAGCAAATGTTGAATACCAAAAGTAGAAATTCAAAAGCATTCAAAAAGGGTATAAGCTTTTTTCTATATGGATTTGTAATTTAATATTCGTGCTTGGTGTACACTGTCATAATTCTGAAGTACAGCTTCAAAGGGCAAAGCTAAAGAAAACAGAGATTTCTTTACATTTATCTGCCTCGGTCTCAAAGATCTTGGCACCAAAAAATCCCATTCCCAGAAGAATTCACAATGGGGGACAACCTCTTCCCTCAGCTCTTGTAAGACTGGCCTGTGCTCCCCAATGCAGGAGTTAAGGAGTAAAGAAAGTAACTAGGTTTTTTGTTAATGGAAACCAGCTTAAGGGAAGCACATTACAAATTCACTGCCAGGATATGACAGGTCTGCACAGGGACCTGCAATGGGTGTTCTATTCTATAAGGGTACATATATATATATATATATATATATATATATATATATATATATATGCATCAATAACTAACCAAACATCAAGCAAGGAATGCACACATTTCCAGCAAAGTGGAAAGCCACTGGGCTCACCATTTATGACAGGTGCAATGGTGGGTTTGCCAAATGTGACAAAAACCCTGCTTTAGCTTGGAGGATATGAGAGAAATAGGACACTCACAGCCATATTTCAATGACTAAGTATTCACTGTGTGGGTCATGCTCTCAAATCACATGAGCAGACCAGCCTTGATGCTGCTCTGGACACTGGAGTATGGGCTGGACAGATGGGCCAGTGCTATAGCCATATCTGAGCTATTCATCTGTGGTGAGTGGAAACATTAAGAGCAAAATGCTCCTAACTCCACAGAGTGGCATTTTAGCTGCTTAGGCTGCCTCTCAATCTACTCTCAGCAAAAGCAGCCAATGGTAAATGTGAGTTTGATCCTTTATTACCAAAGGACAGCACATAGTGCACAGAGTGTATCAGAAGAATAGATACAAAATGGAGAACTTTGACCAATTCCTAGCCTGCCAACCCCATACCTTCCTTCCTTCCTTCCTTCCTTCACAATGGCACCTGCATAGGGTAACGCAAGGCTTCCTTCTGCTGAGCTGATTTATATTCTATCTACTTTGAAACACTTCAATCCTATGAGAGGTAAGACATACTGATAACTTTAAATGTTTCCTCTTCTTTGGATGGTCAGGTTAAAATATTGGCACGTCTTTGTGTGATGTACAGTGGATATAAAAAGTTTACATACCCCTGTTAAAATGCCAGGTTTTTGTGAAATAAAAAAATGAGACTACAATAAATCATTTAAAAACTTTTCCCACCTTTAATGTAACCTATAACCTGTACAATTCAATTAAAAACAAACAAATCTGTTAGGGGAAAAATATAAACAATAAAAAAAACTTACAACGCTGGTTGCATAAGTGTGAGCACCCTTAAACTAATACTTTGTTGAAGCACCTTCTGATTTAATTACAACATTCAGTCTTCTTGGATACAAACCTGCCATCAATTAAAGAGACTCTTCTTCTTCTTTCGGTTTTTCCCGGTCAGGGGTCGCCACAGTGGATCACCTGTCCGCTCATGACTGGCAGTGGAATTTTACAGTGTGGAGTTGCCAGCCTGGCACCCAACCTTCCACAGAAGGCACACACACACACATGTACTCATGCCTAGGGCCAATTTAGAGTGTCCAATCCACCTGCAGCATGTCTTTGGGATGTGGGAGGAAACCGGAGCACTCGGAGGAAACCCACGTGACCACAGGGAGGACATGTAGACTCTGCACAGAAGGCATCCCAGCCAAGGATCAAACTGGAGAACCTCTTGCTGTGAGGCAGCAATGCTAACCGCTGCACCACCACGGCCACCCCAATTAAAGAGACTCTGATTAACCCCAAATAAAGTTCAGCTGTCCAAGTAGGATTTTCCTGACATTTTGTTGCCTGCTACAGCAAAAGCCATGGTTCACAGAGAGCTTACAAAGCATCAAAGGGATCTCATTATTGAAAGGTATAAGTCAGGAGAAGGGTACAAATACATTTCCACAGCATTGGATATACCATGGAACACAGTGAAGACAGTCATCAAAAAGAAAATATGGGACAACAGTGACGTTACAAAGAACTGGACGTCCCTCCAAATTTGATGAAACGACAAGACAAAAACTGGTAAGGGAGGATGCCAAGAGACATACAGCAACACTAAAGCAGCTTCAAGAATTTCTGGCAAGTACTGGTTGTGTACTACATGTGACAACCATCTCCCGTATTCTCCATATGTCTGGGGTATGGGGTAGGGTTGCAAGACAGAAGCCTTTTCTTGCACAGAATAACATCCAAGCTCAGCTAAAATTTGCAAAACAATACATCAAGTCTCCCAAAAGCATGTGAGAAAAAGTGTTATGGTCTGATGAGACCAAGGTTGAGCTTTCTGGCCACAATTCCAAAAGGTACGTTTGACACAAAAACAACACTTTGCATCACCAAAAGAACACCGTCACCATCCCCACAGTGAAGCGTGGTGGTGGCAGTATCATGCTTTGGGGTTGGTTTTCTTCAGCTGGAACTGGGCTTTAGTCAAGGTGGAGGGAATTATGAACAGTTCCAAATAGCAGTCACTTTTAGCCCAAAACTTTCAGGTGTCCACTATAAAGCTGAAGACGAAGAGGAATTTCACCTTTCAACAAGACAATGACCCCAAGCATACAACCAAATCAACAAACAAATGGCTTCACTAGAAGAACATTAAAGTTTTGGAATGGCCCAGCCAGAGCCCAGACCTAAATCCAATAAAAAATCTGTGGGGTGACCTGAAGAGGGCTGTGCACAAGACATGCCCTTGCAATCTGACAGATTTGGAGCACTTTTGCAAGGAAGAATGGGCAAATACTGCCAAGTCAAGATGTGCCATGCTGACAGACTCCTACCCAAGAAGACTGAATGCTGTAATTAAATCAAAAAGTGCTTCAACAAAGTATTAGTTTATGGATGTGCACACTTATGCAACCAGCTTATTGTACGTTTATTTTTTATGTTTTTCCCCTAACAGATTTGTCTTTCAATTGAATTGTACAGGTTATATGTCACATTAAAGATGGGAAAAGTTTTGAAATGATTTATTGTGGTCTCATTTTTTTATATCACAAAAACCTGGCATTTTTACAGGGGTGTGTAAACTTTTTATATCCAATGTATCTCTCCTAGAGAACAAAGGCAGTGCTAGTGAAAAATTGACAACGAAAGACCACCTAGGAGGTCTATGTTTTTATGCATTAAATTCAAAAAACTTCCTATCAACATACATTAGGGTCATGATCTAAATAGTGTGAGTGGCGTAAAAAACTGGAAATGCAGGAGCTTGATGCATCCTACTAGTCCCTGTAAATTACATCTCAAAGTATGGCATCATAAGGCAAGTGTGCAGGTGAGTATGACATAAAGACAAAATGTATGAATTTGTGCTTAAATCACTACCTTACAAATAGAAATCAATAGTTATTCACTGTAGAGGGCATGTAAACTTGTAGCAGTAGATCAGCAGTGCTACAAGTAACTACAGTGCAAACTAATCTCCAGAAGAAAAAACACAAAACTACTAAATACAATGGTAAAGGCACAGCAATAGATGCAGCTGATAAGAATAATTAAAATGCTTTCATACAATCAAATAATGTTCTCCTTTTAGTTGATAAGCAGATAAATAACTTGTCTTGTAATTAGAAATACTTGTGGAAAATATTTTAGTCAGAAGTCCAAACAAAACTGCTCCAACATTCCCTTCAGCTGGTGCTGTCTAACTTGTAAGGAGAAGAAGACACCAACAACTTAGCATGGTTATAGTCTGGTGATGACACTTTGAAATCAATTCATACGTTTCGGATACTGAATCAATGTCTAACGTCTAAATATTGCTAATTATGCACAAAAATATGCTGAATATGCCTGAATTAAGTGTTAACGTATTAATAAGACTGATATAATGATACAGGTGATTAATGGACAGCTACATGAAAACTCCATCTGCTTCTTCATTGGAGATGTTCAAATCTCACACTTAAAAATCCACATAAAAAGAAAGCAACTTAAAACACTTTGCTGTATTACAAGCCTATATCCAACTCTGCAGTCTCTCTCAGCATCATTTTGACTTTCCTTTAAATCTTTTCTTACGCCCTACTAAAACTTATTGTAGCATTCATTATGATATATGGTTCATGCAAATATGTGAAGGTATATAGCTGATAACAGAAGAGTTAACAGCACCAAATGTTTAGCAGTAGCTGTATTTCCTGAAGCAATAGCTTCTGGGTCAGATCAGAGGTGATTGAACAAAAACATAAGATCGATGTACTTTACATAATCAATCTGCTTTTTTTGGCACCTCAGGCTGACTCTTAGGGAAATTGCAGGGTACAACAAAAACAACCTCCAAAGCAGACAGAAATGGAATAGGTTCTGGACATTTCATTTGCAACAAATCATCATATTTTCTGAGGGACTGAGAAACATTACTGTTTTCTCACTGAAGCAACTGATTAATTCTGGAAATAGTCTTAGAGAAAAAGAATCTTTCAAAGGGTCAGGCCAAAGCCACACTCTCTTCAGAATCTGTGGAGACGTAGCAATCTGTCCCTTCAAGCTCATGTTGAGTTCAATGTCTTGATTCTCTTCAGAAAATGAAAAATCCCATTCTCTCCTACCAGAAAGAGCTATATGGGAAAAGTCAGGAATCTCTGCTAAGCCCAATAAATTACTCCTGTCCAGGGTCACTGAGACAAAAAAATACGTTATGTACTTACCATAACGTTCCATGTGAGTTGTTCATCTCAGCTTCATTCTTACTGATGGGTTTGGAGCTGATCCTTGGCTCCGACTCGGCCAACTGCAAAAGCTCGAGGTCTTCAACCAGCTTAAGGCCAACTCCCTATCCCATGATGCATCTTGATCTTCCCTCAGATCTTGTTTGCTGCCAACTGACTACCTAGTAGTAGTAATATGCCACTCAGAGCTGGATAAGAGACAATGCACTATATAAGAAAGGTGATGGACCTCAAGTAGACTGGATGGGGGTTGGAGGGTGGGACGCAAGAATGAAGGCAAGATGAGCAACTCACATGGAATGTTATGGTAAGTACATAACTTCTTTATGTGAAGATGCTCTATCTCGCCATTCATTCTTACTAATGGGTAGCATCCCAAGCACCATCTTTCTCGGGTGGCTCACGGAAGAATATTCCTCAGAACTGTGGAACCAGAGGAGGTCCTGTCCCTGGAGGCCTTGTCTACTTTGTAATGAATGATAAAGGTATGAGATCTTGACCAGGTAGCTGCTGCACAAATCGAATCTAATGGTAACCTTGCAGAAAAGGCTAATGAGGTTGAAACAGCTCTAGTAGAATGGGCCTTTATTTTCTGATGTAAGGGAGCATTCCCTGAACTATAAATGAAGGAAATGCAATCTGACAGCCATATTGACAAGGTTACTTTTGTGACTGGGGCACCTTTTTTTGAATTTGAAAAAGAAACAAAGAGCTGATCTGTTGATCTGAATTGTTTCGCTCTATCTAGATAAAATCAGAGTTTTCTATGAACATCCAGTTTGTGAAGCTTGTGTTCCATCCTATTTGTGTATTTAGGAAAGAAAACAGGCAGCTCAATGGATTGGTTAAGATTTGTCTCTGAACAAACTTTAGGTAAAAATGATGGATTAGTTCTTAAACGCTGCTATTATGGAAAATCAGATAAAGAGGTTTGATGGTCAAGGCCTGCAACTTAGAAATCCTTCGAGCAGAAATAATGGCCATCAAAAATAATAGTCTTCCATGAAAGGAATTTCAAAAGACAGGATGAGGCTGGTTCGAAAGGAGGTAATATAATTCTGGATTGAACAAAATTTAGATTCCATGGCATGGCTGGAGCTCTGATTGGTGGCCTCAAATGAATGGTACCTTTGAGAAAGGCTTTAGCAAGTTGATGTGACATGACATTGGAGCCTTGGAAGCCAAGATGAAAGTTTGAGATTGCTGCTAATTGAACTCTGATGGTAGCTGCAGCAGCTCCTTCATTGAAAAGTTTAGTCAGAAGTTCCAAAATAGATGGGATCGGGGCTAGATAAGGATCAACATCATTCTGAGATGCTCATAAAGAAAATCTCTTCCATTTGCTAAGATACAACTTTCTGGTGGATGATTTATTACAGGCTGTTATAATATGTTGGGCCTCAGCTGAGAGGTTGTAAATCCTGGCTATTGTGGGACTTGGAGCAGCCAAGATGTCAGTTTGAGGGA
This sequence comes from Protopterus annectens, assembly GCF_019279795.1. NCBI lineage: Eukaryota > Metazoa > Chordata > Ceratodontiformes > Protopteridae > Protopterus > Protopterus annectens. The sequence goes on along the minus strand of NC_056731.1, from coordinate 1,195,989,238 downwards.
ATAAAGAGAAGGATGAAGAGCCCAGATGAATGGGTCAACAGATCCGAAACTGGGTCTAGGATCAAGGGTTCTTCCAAAAGATGAGCCTGGAGGAAGGGAAAACGAAATTTGTCGAGGCCAGTAAGAGGCTATTAAGATCATGGTCCTTGCCAGATATTTTGCTTTCTGTAATACTTTAGGAATCTGAGGGAAGGGGGGAAAGGCATAAAGGAGCCCCAGGGGCCAACTGTGCACCAGCGCATCCCTTGGAGCATCCCCCGGCGGGGGAATCAGGGCAAAGTAACTGCTGCACTTTGTGTTTGTTGGGGTTGCAAAGAGATCGCAGCAAGGCTGGCCCTACCTGCAGAATATCCATTCCGCTACTTGTTTCTTTAGGGACCACTCGTGAGGCAGAAAAATTGCCCTGCTTTGCTTGTCTGCAATCACATTGAATTTCCCTGGGATGTGCGCTGCTATCACAAAGCGCCGGGTGGAGATTGCCCACTGCCATACTCTCATGGCCTCTCGACACAGGGGTTAAGATTTCGCTCCTCTTTTTTTGTTTATGTACCAGACCACTGACATGTTGTCTGTTGAACTGCAATTGTTCCCAGAGGTAGAGAGTCTTGAAAGGACTGCAACGCTAGAAGTACCGCTCTCATCTCCAGAACATTTATATGCAGATGAGCCTCGTGTTTCTTCCAGATGCTTTGGGCTGTTCTTCCCTGATAATGCCCCCCCCCACCCTATCAAGGAAGCATCCGTGGTCACTGTGGCTATGGGATTGGGTAAAACGAATGGACAGCCCCAAGTTACCTGTTGAGATGTCAGCCACCATTGAAGGTCCTTATCGCACGGATTCATTATGATGATTTGGTGTGACACTGGAAGTTCCTGAAAGGACCATTGAGAGAACAGGAGCCATTGTAGAACTCGCATGTGCATTCAAGCGAGGGAAATGGCAATGATCACTGCCACCATCGATCCTAGCAATTTGAGTACCACTGAGACTGGGGCTTTCTTTCTTGGAAGCAGGAATAATATTTGTTTTTGTAAGAGAAAATCTTTCTGGAGGCAGACTTAATGTCATTGAAATTGTGTCTAGTTCTGCTCCTATAAAGACAGTCTGTTGCGATGGCGATAAGGAAGATTTTTCTGACATGATGGTAATCCCCAATTGATTGCAGAGATTTAAGGTTGTGTCCCTCACCTGAATAAGTTGATGCTTGGTGGTGGCAGTGAGGAGCCTAGATATGGAAACACCTGGAATCCCAAACGTCTCAGGTGAGCGGTGACTACTGCCATACATTTGGTGAACACTCTGGGGGCTGTAGTGAGACCAAAAGGCAGAGTGCGAAATTGATAATGGCTGGCTCCCAGCCGGAAGCATAGATGATCCCTGGATGGCCTGTCCATTTTTATGTGGTAGTACACATCCTGAAGATCTACAGAGCACATCCAACTATCTTTCCCCAGAAAGGAGAGTATTGACTGAAGCATGACCATCTGGAACTTTATCTTCTTTACTGACTTGTTTAGTCTGCTTAGATCCAGAATAGGTCTCCAGTCCCCTGTTTTCTTTGGAACTAAAAAGAACCTTGAGTAAGTTCTGAATCCTCTCTGGTCTGCAGGGAATGGCTGACTCTTTTCTCCAGCAACCTTTGGACCTCTAAGGCTGCTTGGTCCCTGTGACTAGGTGGAATGCCTGGGATTTTCTTTACTAGAGGGGGTGGAGTGGCAAAGGGAAGTGAGTATCCTCTGGATAGTATCCTTTGTGCCCAGCTGTCTTTTGTTATTTTTAGCCAGGCATCTAAGTACTAAGATAGGCATCCCCCGACTGCCTCCAGAGATGAATAGTCAGGCCTCCTTTCAGGAGCACTGATGGGGCTTGCCAAGGAACTGATGCCTGTCTCCCTGGTTCTGCGGACCCCCTCTGCCGCATGGGGGACATCTTCCATTATTACCCCCTTCTCTGCCTCTAGAGGGGGGTTTCACCACGAGTGTTCTGAAAAGATCCTTGAGATTTACGGAAGCATATCTTTCCACCTCCCCTCCCTTTGGGGTAAGGTCTATTCGGGGTAGAAAAATGTACTCTGATGGCAGACAAGGTCTTTCCTTCTTTTTCACTCCTGGTAAGCGTTTCCTTTACCTTTGGTCCAAAAAGGGATGAACCATCAAAGGGCATGTTAATGAAGGAAGACTTAAAGGGTTCCACAAAGGAATATAAGCACATCCAGGAATGTCTCCTGAGAGCGATTCCTGTACCTGCTGCTCTGCTCATACCATCAGCTATATATGCTAACAGATGCACAGACGAGTTCACTGTCAAATTAAGAGTGGACAGCTGGGAAGTTACCGTATCTGAAACCTCCACAGCTACTGAACCCTGCAGGGTGTCTCCTAGCTCCTTCAGGAGAGCCCTTTGTAATCTAGTAAAATGTGTGAGGTAGTTTAGCGATTGAAGGACAAGGGCCGCTGAACTAAACATACGCTTCCCATATCTGTCCTAATCCTGAATTCTCTATTAGGAGGATGAACAGATGAAGAAGTCTCTGATAATTCCTTCTTGGTGGCTGCTGCTACCACCATAGCATCAGCAGGTACTCCTTTAGTAAGATATGGTCTATCTTGAGGGCTAGTCATAAATTTAGTCATAAATTTGTTAGGCCTCCTGGGGACAGGCTCCGTGGTGTCTGCGGACTCCAATGCCCTTTGAGTAAGCAATTCAAGCAACTCATCAAAGGGTGGAGACACCTAAGAGGTGAAGGGTTGAGACCCAAAAGCTTTTAGGAGGACTGACATCATCAGGAGGGTTAAGGGATTTGCAGCCACCCCTCTGTTTAAGAATTTCTAAGATATCTGCAAAGGAGATATCTTCTGAGGGGGACCATGGGGACCCTTCTGACTCATCCAAGTCAGTATCGGAAGTGACAAACTCCTGTGGGGAGTCCAGATGCTTCCTCTTGCAAAGTCTCTTCCTAGGCACTTCTTCAGTGGGAGCTTCTGGAGAGGTCTCGGAAGAACATGGCTCACCCAATGGGGCTTTCTGAGGCTCAGGATCTTTATACTTCAATGGAGCATGTGATGAAGAGGCAGACACCAGTGCTTTCAGGGAGGGAGCTGTTCGAACTGATGGAGTGATCGTCGGGGAGGAAAAAGCCCTCCTCATAGCTTCGAAGGCTCCGTGTTCCCGATGAGAAGAATCCCTCGGATCCAAAGATTCGATGGAAACTGTCTGCACTGGTACGGAGAGCTCCAAGCCTGAGGTTGGGGCCAAACTCACTCGAGCCGAAGCCCCGAGAGGTAAAGTGGGCACCGACAAGTTGGTCCTACTATTCTCCCCAGATCTGACCGGTGAGTGTCGGCCTGGAGATTCCTTGGTCGGCACCAAAGACATCAGGGCAGTCAGGGCTGAAAAACCTAGAGTAGTTGTTGGTCTCAAGTGGATCACGATTATCAGTTCTGCACTCTCCAGCTTTGAAACTTCCATGCAGATTGGAGGAGAAACAGAAAATGTTGGAGGAACTAAGAATGACTCCGAAGCCCCAGGGGGTGAGTGCAATATATATACATATGTGTGTGTGTGTGTGTGTGTTACTCTTTAAATGTTTCTATGTACTTTCAGGACATTATTTTATTAATTAGTTAATGATGATGATGACTAATTTGTTGGAATAGCATATATAAGGCTGTTGGGTAATATGCTGTGTTATTCTGAAGAAGTTTCTATTCAAGAGACGAAAGCGCTCAATAAACGTTGCTTGTGTGGATTGGATCCTGGTCTCCTGCTTTTTGGATATTACAGTTTGTGTGGAGCCTTGTTTTCATTGTTTTCTGTATGGAGGCGACTGAGGCCACAGATTCACCTTCACTGACTTCACTTGCTCAAGCTCTTCAAATCCTCAAGTCGACAGTGAATCTAGCCAGTCGAGTTGAAAAGATGACCCAACAAAAGGTACACACACACACACACACACACACACACACAGCAACACACTGAAGAGAGCTATATGGAAAGAGGAAATGAAATATAAGTATATATTCCTTTTATATATATATATATATATATATATATATATATATATATATATATATATATATATATATACACATGTATACACATACATACACACACACACACACACACACACACACACACACACACACACACACACACACACACGCACACACGCACACACACACACAAAACAGGTATAACAAAGTACCACAATGGTATGGCAGAAATACCAGAAGGTAAAAGAAAAGTGTACCAAATATGGTACGTCAAACTACCAAAAGGTAGATAAACAGAAAAATGTAATATTCTAATTATAGTAGTAGGTTGAAGAATTAACTAACATTACAGACAGCAGAAGAAAAAGGCTATATAGATAGAAAAAAAAACAAGAATAATGAAACTTACAATTAAAAAGCTGCTTTGCTCAAGAGCTAAAAGGAGAAGTATCTGGCACTTTGAAGTGGCAAACGAGATCTAAGGTAATTTGGTGAGGAGCATTGTGGGTAGAGCTGAGGTTGAGAGTTTTTGGAGCGTGTGAGCTGGAAAAATGGCCAAGTCGGTTTTAAGTGCTTGGAACCAAACCCACTGTCAAGGATTATGTGAAGACTGATAACATTAGATGACTGGCTCTCCCCTGCTCACCAAGGGCACACCAACAGCTCTACAGGAAGCCACAAACGAAGAATCCACTTAATTTTCACTTGATTTGAGGTACAATAAATCAAGTGAAAATTAAGTGGATTCTTTGTTTGTGGCTTACTGTTCATTTAATTTTTTCTGGTTGGTGTTTTGTTTAGCTCTACAGGAAGCGTCTAGTCCCTGGTTCATGGTGGCTGTAGGGATTACACCAGTAGGACCCAAGGAAAAAGATGAGTGGGACTGAGGAATGTGCATTGACCACAGGAGAATCACCCACCTGTGTTTGAGGCCTTTTATCAGCCTGCCATGGTGGCAAAGGCTGCTTAACAATCTTTCTCCTTTTACAACTAGACGAAGGTAAAATCAAGGAACTAGTAGGTTGTTCCATGGTTAAGCTGAAAAAGGTGCCTGCTTAGCAGCAAGAGTCAATAAAAGAGGCAAGCTGTAAAAAGTCATTTTTCCTCAATAAAACACAGTAAAAAGTAATATAAACACTTACCCCAGTCCCAAAAAGTAAAATAACACCAGATTATCCATTACAAAAGTAGTTTAAAAATACGTTTTCCAACTTTTTATCACAAAAGTAAAAAAGTAACAGTTCCATTTAAAAGTGAACAAGGTCACAAGACCATCAATGAAAAATTTTTCCTACATATTTTTCAAGAAAAGTTAGCTCTCTGCCACAAAAAGTAAAGTGGAAGGTTTTTCCCTAGAAGGGAACTTATTTGCACAGCAATGGAACATCGTTAGCCAACCATCGATCCTTAAAAGCCCGAACAGGAGCGCTTTCTTTGGCAGCAGGAAAACTCTAAAGAGTTTGAAGCATAAACCTGAATTTTAGTCAGCTCAGCTCCAGCTGATAATGACCTGGGCACATGGAAGGTGCTCTGAAGCTTTGGAAGCTGACCGGCTGTTATATCCTTAACAGGCTATAACTATTGCGCAGATAAGGAGTCAACAAAGTAATGTTACAAAAGAAGTATTTAGACAAAGAAGCGTATAATAATCTGGCATACAGAAGAGTTTGTAAAGCTAACTCAGAGCTCATATGGGGGAGCGAGAAAGAGGGAGATGGTAATTTTGGCAAATTGAAGGCGTCATTTAAGGAAGAAATGAGTGCTGGAGGGACATAACTGTTGAGTAGCTGAAATGAGGAGTACAGTCAAGGGATTTCCACCAACACTAATCATTTTGTATCTTCCTACCCAAGATAACATTTACTATGATAAATAATAATACTGCAACAAGTCTAATTCTATGTGGGGTTTTCATTAATAATTGATGGCTGGAATATGATTTTTACAGATGTGGAAAGAGAGGGGAAAAGACTGCATTAAGTCATCACAGTAGAAAGAAATATAAAGGGTTTTATTTGGAATTATTGGTTATCACGAATACATGATATGGAAGGAAGAAGTGAGGGTGATGCTTATTTTAGCCATAAATGGAAGACATAGTTGTAAAAAAATAAAATCTTTACACCCAAAGAACATAAATATAGGCTGACATCAACTGAAGTAAGCCAATATTGTTCTCTGACCATATTTGCTTAAATATTACATTAAGTAAAGAGCCTACCCAGTCATTGGGAACACACTGGAGATTTTCACAGAAGCTGGTGGAAAAAGAATATTAAATGACTGGTTGATAGGATGAAAACTCATTTCTTCTCTAAACTGGAGGTGGGCACAGGGAAATGGAATATATTTAAACAGTACTGTAGGTATAATGTGGTGCAATAGTGAAAGCAATGGAATAAGACAAGGGTAAAGAAAAGAAGACAACAGTTAGATTCCTTGAAAAATCTTCTTAACACTAGAAATACCTTAACAACAGAACATGCGGAAAGTCCGAAAAGATTGCAGAGGGAAATTCAAAAAGAGGACAGTAAAATATGGGGGAAGGGAATAACACTGCTTCAACTCCAAGAGCGATAAGTGTTTTGGTGGCTATGTTATATCAACAAAAACAGAAAGAGGGATTTTTCAGTTAAGAGAGGAGCATAAGGAACGGGTTGGTATATTTACAAGTACATATAAGAAGCTTTTTAAGGCTTATTATGAAAAACTTTGTATGGGAGGAGGACAGGACAAAGAAAAACAGCCTGTATAAACACCCTCTACTGCAAATAAATTAAATCTTGGTGGAAACTTGGTGAAAGATATAAGCAAGAGGTGTTTGCGGATATGCAGAAATTTGAAAGCAAGTCCTCAAGAACAGATATATTTTCAAGTGAAGTCTGGAAACTGGAAGGGAACACATCTAGTAAAATACTGGACATTTAAAAAAAAAAGTTTTTCTACGGCAGTAATATTCAAAAATTGTGAAGGGGGGTGCTAATAACAGTTCTCCCTAAAGAAGGGAAAGCTTTACATTTACCAAGCTCATACTGCCCAATTAAAGTATTAAATCATGATTATAATATTTTCACCATGATAATGGCTAAGAGAATTTCTCCCATAGTAAAATGCAATATTGACACATTGACACTGGCCAGTGTGTTTTTTATCAAGTGAAGGAGAAACTATGATAATATAATTCACAGTTTAATGTTAATTCAGGATGCAGACATGAGGGGGAAACCATTAGCTTTATTTTCAAATGTGGAAAAGGCCTTCGATAGAATTGCCTTGAAATATTAATTTTTTAGTGATGGATGGGACAGGCTTCCCTCAGACCTTTATAAATTTAGTACAAGGATTATATAATAGGACCTCAGTGAGGGTAAAATGTCAGGGAAAACTGACTGATTCATTACTGCTGTCACGGAAGGCTAGGCAGGGATGCTCACTCACTACTACTGTTTAAAGTTTAGCTGCATCTTTATCTGCATCCTTAGTGAGTATCATCCCTAAGATATTACCATTAGGAGGACATGGAACTAAAAGTGGGATTATACACAGATGATGTGATATTGACATTCACTGATCCAGGAAATAATTTAGGAAATATTTTAAAAATCTGGGGCGGTATTTGGTTATAAAATTAATGAAGAGAAAATGGATGCAGTGAAAAAGAATTAAAAAGACGAAAAAAAAAACAAAGTTTCCTAACCTAGCTGGTGGGTAAGAAAAGAGATAAATATCTTGGAGCATGGATTATTGAAACTTATAAAGGGTCAATGAATAAATCTTATTGTAAAACTCTTCAGAAAATAAATGTGAATCTTAAAAAAAATGGAAAAAACTAAATTTAGAACTGGACTGGAGAATACAGATATTGCACTGGCATGTCCTTCTGCACTTGATATATCTAAGGCAAGATTTTAGTCAATCCGTGAAAATGTACTTATTTCAAAAGTGAGAGGCTGGATAAAGGAATTGATTTGGCTGGAGAAAAACCAAGAGTAAAATGGGAGCTAACTGTATTGCCCAAAGAGAAAGAAGGGATGGGAGTGCCAGACAATAACAAATATATTTAGGCAATTCAATTTTCTTTAATAGCATGGATTTAGGAAAAGGCAAAATTTTGAAAATATATCAGATTCTGTGCATAATAAATCCTTGGATAGAGCAATTAGACTTTTTTAAAAATGTGAGGGGGACGCAATGCTCAACCACTTAGGACTCCCATAGTTGATGTGGTCGCTGAGGAAATAGGCAGAATTTGTCAGAGTGGAAATTTACAGGATAGGAGACAGGATATACTGCTTATAGGGGGAAGAATGATGGTTGGGGCTTGGAATACATCAGTAAAGAAATGAAGACAGCCACATGTTCCAATAAGATACTGCAATCAGCTTATGGTAGGTAGTAGACAGAAAAAATGGAGGAGATTCAAGTGGATTTTCAGTTACCATGAGGATGCTTTTTTAGCTTACAATGCTTTGGTGCAGAAGATTAAGGATTTGAGATCGGGGGGGGGGGGGGGGTTGTAATCACAAGATGACTTTCCAGGATGTGTAAAATAAATACTAGAATTTAGAAGAGTAGGAAAATAAAGAGAGAGTTAATGTCAAAGTCTTATAAGGTGACAGAAGAAAATTATCTGCGGGAAAACGATAGGATGACAAAGGATTGGGAAAGTTTGTTTAATAAAGGCTTAGGAACATAATACTGGGCAAGTATGTAACAGACTGCGGGAAGAGCAATGAGAACTTACTTGAAAGTGTTTGCATAAATATTTTTTCATCCCTTCCAGACTGAATAAAATGTTTCTAGTTGTTGATAGTATTTTTTTATACAAGCATAAGTCCAAAGTAAACATTCTGTACAGGAAAATATGGCCATTAAAATGACAAAGGACCTCAAGAAGTGTTACAAATCATAATGTATTGTGTAGCTACCAGCAATCATTAGAGAAAGTATAAGTTTAATTGATTAACTGTCTGAAAGTTTGAGTATATCATCCTAATTACTTTAAGAAATACTCTATTAGATAATTCTGCGATTATTCATCAGGAACATAATAATAAGCCAAAGTGATGCTAACAACAACTTATATTAGACCCACAGATAACAGTGCCTGTGACGTCCCCACTCTGGGCCAGTAATCAAGGAGCCTGAATCCCCACCACTGACACTGGAGAGGGACGTTCACTTGTAACAAAAATGGATACACCCAGTATTTCCAGATGCAGCTCTCTGCATCAAGTACAGTTTCCCTCAAGAGCACACAGGGAACACAATCAGTCCATTGGCTGATTTTACCTCTCTTCCCAGATCCCCATTAAGACTCCCCACTGGCACAGCTATAGAGTTGAGTCCTGAGCCAAGTGTCCGAGCTAAGTCACCCACAACTCTCTCTCTCTCTGAAATTCATGTCCCTGTTCCAAGCAGCTAACACACACACTCTGAGATTTGATTTTCACACACACACACACACACACACACACACACACACACACACACACACACACACACACACACACACACACACACACACCTGGGAAAGGGTGGCACAGATTTACTAGCTATCCCCCTTCTGCCCAGACTATAAGGTAGTTACACTGCCAACAGACACTCCAAAGCCAGTTACTCTAAGGCTCTTACAAGGGTACCCAATTATACAGAGTGAAATTAATATTAATACAAATTATAGTGTTTGGCCAATGCAATAAGGCTTTTAGGAGTGGCCACAGTGTTACCAAATAGATGCAAGTCCTCTCAGAGTTTAAAATATTCTCTAAAGGACTAGACGCAATCTTCTTCTTCTTCTTTCAGCTTTTCCCGGTTAGGGGTCGCCACAGCGGATCACCTTGTCCGCACATTGAATGGCAGTGGAGTTTTACGGTGTCGAGTTGCCAGCCCGGCGCCCAACCTTCCACAGAAGGCACACTCACACGCACACCTAGGGCCAATTTAGAGTGTCCAATCCACCTGCAGCATGTCTTTGGGATGTGGGAGGAAACCGGAGCACCCGGAGGAAACCCACGTGACCACAGGGAGGACATGCAGACTCCGCACAGAAGGCATCCCAGCCGAGGATCGAACCGGAGAACCTCTTGCTGTGAGGCGGCAATGCTAACCACTGCACCACCGTGGCCGCCCTAAAGGACTAGACGCAATGAAAAGTTTAAATAAATTTAATAATAAAAGAACATGGAAATACTAAATATCTATTTAAAATAAACACAAGTGTTTCAACACAGAAAATATTAAAATAACACAGATGAACAGATTCACACAGATACAGAAACAGTACTTAACTAATCTTGCTATATTTTCTTGACTGAGCTAAATAATTACTATTCCCTGGTTCAATTACTAGAGCAAGGCAAGAAGAAGTAGGTGAGGGGTCCTTCCCTGTCAGGTTAAAAAAAAACAGAGTGCCATGAGACTTCAGTCTCATCTAATATTAAATATCATTTTTGTCCTAGATTATAGAACAATATCACATACATCTGGTAATCTGAATTCTGGTTCCCATGCTACCCCCACTGCTAGAAACTGAAACAGAATGTAGCCCTTACGTGTTACCATACACACATATAGAGCTTTGCTGAGATGTATTATAGTATCTGGAAGCTATAAAACAATAAAACACTTGCACTCATCCTACAGGAGATAATAAACCATTCTCTAGCACTGTTAGTCCCTGGCTGCAATCAGAACTGTAAGATACAATTTTTATGGCCTAAATTAAGTAATTTAATTTTTACTGTTTTTCAAAGTTAGCTGGACTGAAATTAACCTCTTCTCTCCCAGTACCCTCTGTTAAAACATGTACATTTTATCAGTTACAATACAGTTGGGACCCACTGTTGGTACATTTTTAACACAAGCAGCTTTATAAATACATTTTTCAATACAAGGATCTGTACAAATCAGTTTGATATATAAATGATATATTAATTCTTTACAAAACTCCAGCTAACTGTGCTGGCATTGTTACACATCTGCTGCCTTCTCTTGGTATAGCTGGTAATACCTCACATCGTCACAGTGCCTATAACTAAAAATATACTAAAACATTGAGAAAAGAAGGGAAAAATACTTAACACTGCACCAGAATGCCAACTGTAACTGCCAATCACATGTATGCAGTGAAGTAGGCGCATATTGACTACAGCAGAAACAAAAGACAGACACGTATTCATGCAATTCTTTTTACCACGTCTCCCTCTTTTGAGCTGGCCAGAGCTTCTGTTCATAACAAGTAAAGTACTTCATAACGTCCTCAAGGGTTGATTTCCAATGATGGAAAAAATAGCTATCATTATGAGTTCCATCATCATGAGGAAACAATACTGGATCTTAGTAAGCTTAATAGGTGGGATTTTGAGACGTAATAACCAGAAGATACTAAGCACAGGAAATGTGCTCTTAATGCCCATGTACCTCCATCCTGAACAAGACCCTTAATTTCCTACTTTCCAGGCAATATGAAGTCATGTGAATATAGAAGCCTCCTGTACACCAAATTTCCAACCTGAGTTTCCTAGCAAGTCCCTTCATCTAAAGATTCTAACAGTGGAATGCTGCCACTGCAGAATGTCCAGACTTTTGCCTCATATTTTTGGTCTATTCCTCACAAAACTTGTGTTTTTCTGGCAAATCCCAGGGAAGATGTGAGGACTGAAGTCACTAAATATTGGCATACATTTGAGTTTCAGAATTCAGATCCTTCAACACAAACCCTGTCACTCTAGCGCAATTCTAATTTTATAAGAGCAATATTTAAAATCTGTCCCTATTTTTGAGACTTTGTTCCTCTATTTTGTCAAACTTTGTCCAGATTTCTTGCACTAACAGGTTGAGAGGTATGAATATTATTTGTTTATTGATGATAAGTAACGGTATTAATAAACAAAGCTTTTTTGATTACAAAGTGATATGTAAATACTGGCTAGAAGAATGGCAAGGGTATTCCTAAGATCGAAAAATCTGCATCAGTGTGCTTCTGCAAAAACAGAAGACAGACATTTCATACAAAATAGTGATGATACAAAGGAAAGCTAATCTACAGAAAACACTATTATTATTGACAGGTTTGGAGGCACACATTTGCCAAGGTCTGCTGGACTTTTATGAGGAGTGCACTGAGAACAGTCTGCATTCCCTAATGAGTTATTAGAACTAACCATGAGAACATATAAGGGGTTGGAAGCAAGGATAAAAATGAGGGAGCACTACTGAGGAAAATAAGTCTGAGCAGAGGAACATGAAATAAGTGAATATGTGCTCTCACTCCCTCTTATTTTTGATGCACATTTAGAAGCCATACATACCGGTGGTGCAGTGGTTAGCGTTGCCGCCTCACAACAAGAGGTTCTCTGGTTTGATCCTCAGCTGGGGTGCCCTCTGTGCGGAGTCTGCATGTCCTCCCTGTGGTCGAGTGGGTTTCATCCGGGTGCTCTGGTTTCCTCCTACATCCCAAAGACATGCTGTAGAAGGATTGGACACTCTAAATTGGCCCTAGGCGTGAGTGCGTGTGTGTGTGCCTTCTGTGGAAGGTTGGGTATCGGGCTGGCACCTGGACACTGTAAAACTCCACTGCCAATTGATGAGCGGACGGGTGATCCGCTGTGGTGACCCCTAACCGGGAAAAGCCAAAAGAAGAAGAAGATTTAGAAGCCATATAAATTATATATATATATATATATATATATATATATATATATATATATATATATATATCTTCTTCTTTCGGTTGTTCCCGTTAGGGGTCGCCACAGCGGATCACCTGTTTCCATTTATTCCTGTCCTCTGCATCTTGCTCTGTCACACCAACCACCTGCATGTCCTTTCTCACCACATCCATAAACCTCATCTTTGGCCTTCCTCTTTTCCTGTTACTTGGTAGCTTCATCCTTTGCATCTTTTTCCCAATATACTCAGCATCCCTCCTCAGCACATGTCCAAACCAATGTAATCTTGCCTCTCTGGCTTTGTCTCCAAACCTTCCAACCTGGGCAGACCCTCTAATATGCTTATTCCTAATCCTGTCCACCCTCATCATACCCAGTGCAAATCTTAACATCTTTAGCTCTGCCACATCCAGCTCAAACTCCTGCCTTTTTGTCAATGTCACTGTCTCCAACCCATATAACATAGCTGGTATCACTACCTTCTTGTAGACCTTCCCTTTTACTCTTACAGGTACTAGTCTGTCACAAATCACTCCTGACACTCTTCTCCACCCACTCCATCCTGCCTGTACTCTCTTCTTCACCTCTCTTCCACTCTCACTGTTACTCTGAACTATTGACCCCAAGTATTTAAACACATCCACCTTCGCCAGCTCTACTCCTTGCTTCCTCACCATTCCTCTATCCTCCCTCTCATTCACACACATATATTCTGTCTTAGTCCTGCTGACCTTCATTCCTCTTCTCTCTAGAGCATATCTCCATCTCTCCAGGGTCTCCTCCACCTGTTCCCTACCCTCACTACAGATCACAATGTCATCTGCAAACATCATAGTCCACGGGGACTCCTGTCTGATCTCGTCTGTCAACCTGTCCATCACCACTGCAAATAAGAAAGGGCTCAGAGCAGATCCTTGATGTAGCCCCACCTCCACCTTAAACGCATCCGTCACTCCCACAGCAGACCTCAGTGTTGTCACACTACCCTTGTACATATCCTGTACCACTCTTACATACTTCTCTGACACTCCTGACTTCCTCATACAATACCACAACTCCTCTCTAGGCACCCTTTTATATGCTTTCTCTAAGTCTACAAAAACACAATGCAACTCCTTCTGACATTCTCTGTACTTCTCCATCAACACTCTCAGAGCAAACATCGCATCTGTAGTGCTCTTTCCCGGCATGAAACCATACTGCTGATCACTAATCACCACGTCCCTTCTTAACCTAGCTTCCACTACTCTTTCCCATAACTTCATGCTGCGACTGATCAATTTAATCCCTCTGTAGTTACTACAGCTCTGCACATCACCCTTATTCTTAAAAATCGGTACCAAAACACTTTTTCTCCATTCCTCAGGCATCCTCTCACTTTCCAAGATTTCATTAAAACAATCTGGTTAAAAACTCCACTGCCATTTCACCTAAACACCTCCATGCTTCCACAGGTATGTCATCTGGTCCAACAGCCTTTCCATTCTTCATCCTTTTCATAGCTATCCTTACTTCCTCCTTGCTAATCGATTGTACTTCATGATTCACTATCCCTACATCATCCAACCCTCTCTCCCACTCATTCTCTTCATTCATCAACCCCTCAAAGTACTCTTTCCATCTCCTCAACACACTCTCCTCACTTGTGAGTATGTTTCCTTCATTATCCTTTATCACCCTTACCTGCTGCACATCTTTCCTAGCTCAGTCCCTCTGTCTAGCCAATCGGTACAGGTCCTTTTCTCCCTCCTTAGTGTACAACCTTTCATACAACTCTTCATATGCCTTATCCTTAGCCTTCACCACCTCTCTCTTTGCCATGCACCTCATCTCCTTATACTCCTGTCTACTTTCTTCATCTCTCTGACAATCCCACTTTTTCTTCGCCAACCTCTTTCTCTGTATGCTCTCCTGTACTTCCTCATTCCACCACCATGTCTACTTGTCGTCCTTCCCCTGTCCAGATGTCATACCAAGCACCTTTCTAGCAGTCTCTCTTACTAGCTCTGCTGTAGTTACCCAGCTATTTGGTAACTCTTCACTGCCACACAGTGCCTGTCTTAACTCATCCCTGAACTTCATCTCACTATTACCCTTTTTCAATTTCCACCATTTGATCCTTGGTGCTGCCCTCAAACTCCTCCTCCTCTTCTTGATCACCAACGTCATCCTACAAACCGCCATCCTATGCTGCCTAACTACACTTTCCTCGGTCACCACTTTACAGTCTCCAATCTCCTTCAAACTGGCCCTCCTACATAAGATGTAATCCACCTGTGTGCATCGTCCTCCACTCTTGTATGTCACCCTATGCTCCTCCCTCTTGTTAAACTACGTATTCAACACAGCCATGTCCATACTTTTCGCAAAATCCACTACCTTCCTTCTGTCCATCATATCAGCTATCTCTCTCCCCCAGTACTAGCCTTTCTTCTCTCTTCCTGCCTTCGGCCATGCCTTCCGCCTCTCTCCTCCTTCGGCCAACAGTAGCCCAATTTCTGCCAGCACCCTCTTGGCTAACAGTACTGGTGGCAGTCGTTGTTAACCCGGGCCTCGACCGATCCATTGTGAAAATATTAACTGGTGTCCACATGAAACTATTTGAAGTTTTATGCCGGATGCCCTTCCTGACGCAACCCTTTCCATTTATCAGGGCTTGGGACCGGCACAAAGAAATGCACTGGCTTGTACATCCCCAGTGGCTGGGTTTTTATATATATATATTTATATACATACATACATACACACACACACACACACACACACACACACACACACACACACACACACACACACACACACACACACACATTACTGGAGAAAGACAGGAAAATTTGACTTTATTTGCGAATGGTATAGACATTTATATGTTAAAAACAGAGCAGGATTAACCTAAACTGTGAAATGTATTAGAAAATTTTCAAGTAATTTTAGGATATAAAATTAATGTGGAAAATACAAAAGCAATACCAGCAAATTATGTACTAATTCATAATCTACTCCAAAGGTATCCATATCTGTGGGGACATGACATAATGAACTATTTAGGGATATGGGTTAAAAAGAATCTTGAACAAGCAAGAAAGGACATATTCACTGAACTAAAGCATATGACAATGCAAATATTAAAAGGGTGGAAGGGTCTTTTTCATGGACTTAGAAAAATATGTACAGTGAAAATATTTATTTAATTTTTTTTGGTTCACCTTACAGCTGACCCCAAGTACCACTCCTCATTCACCAAGTCTATCAAATGTATTTTTTGGGATCAACTTTTAGCTGAACCCCAAGTATCACCAGTGCTGCCAAACCCAATAATTCTTCCATGGATTTTCTTCTCACCGATGTTTGAGGCCAATAAAAAACATGTCTTACTTGGGAACAGTGTGTCATACATGCTGCCAAGAAGGATTTTTGTATATGTTCTATGGTTCATCTTACATGTACTGTCTCAGGGACAGACATTCAGTGTGCACCCTGACTACTGTCCTACCACTAATGTAATTCAGCCTATGCTCCATCTCCCTGAAAAAGAACCTAGCATCACTGACCTCCACCTGAAATCAATACCAAGGTGCATCAGTGTGCAGGGTATGCAAATCTTCTCTCACCATTGCATCAGACAACGAAGCTCTTAATCAAACCCTGGTTGCTTAGGCCACAGACAGGGCTTTATCCCTCTATATTGCATTGCTGGTAAGAAAATACTGATTGTCCCATTGGTATTATATGTTGCCCTGGCATATTGCATGGATTTCATAGACATTCCAAAACCACTAAGTCTTACGACCATTCACACCTTGCCAATACTCTTCCTTATACCACATTCCTTACCTCTGTAGCAAGACGAGAAATGCTGGTAGGCAATCAATAAACAATTTAATGACTTTGACAATACCTCACCAAACCAAAGGGCAAAAGCACATAAAGTTGTTGCAAGATAAAATAACTTGATGACATATTTATAAAAATAATAAAATAAACACGTGAGCACTTTTGTTTAACAAATACAAACTTCATCAGAAAAATGAATAAAATCAATCTGGAATTTAAATAGTACACTCCACTTTCTGATTGGATAAAACTACAGACATCATCTCAAGAAAATTAACCGCTCATATCCCATAATAAAGTTCTCTGACATATATATATATATATATATATATATATATATATATATATATATATATATACATATATATATATATATATATATATGTGTACATGTACATGTATAAAAATACTAAGTATTTATAGTTGACCAAACTGTTATACATGAATTGTGAACCTTAGATAATGTGTGTGTATATATATATATATATATATATATATATATATATATATATAAATCTATAAATAACTACATGTTGTTCTTACAGCATCCAGGATATACAAAATACACATCTTCTTGTGGATGTTAACAAAAAATGTATATGTATACATGTCCCTACAATGGGAAATTATTTTATACTATTTATTCATGCTAACGATCATACTGCCCCTTCAACTATTTTATTTCCTCCTAGGGCTTTAAGTTTTAATACAGGTGTAATAGAAGTTATTTCATTCATGCTTGGCCACTTATCTGCTCGCAATAAAACCTGCCATTTAAGTTCTTTTAACTCCAAGTGGACACCCCATGATCTCTTTTCATCTATGTCCACATGGTCAATGGTCATAAATTTAAAATTGTGGTCAGTGTTGGCATGAATGTGCCTTGCCAAGGCATTATTCAAGTTGTTCTTTTTGATGGCATATACATGTTCATAAATTCTGTGGCTAAATTTCCTCCCTGTTTTACCTATGTAAAATACTGGACATAGGTCAAATATAGCCACATATAACCATGCACTTGATATCCACTCTTGAGGAAGTCTTTTAAATTTCTACCCTTCCTGTATGTTATTGTTGGCCTATCACCTAACCGGGTCTTAATAGCTACATCCTCCATAAGGATGTCCCAGTTCAACTGTCATAATCTGCACTGCAAGTGATAGTTAAAGATTCCAGAAATACGTTGCTGTCTTTTCTATTCATATCCTGGTCTAAAAGGGTGTTTTGTGTGTGATTGGGTACAATAACTTCCAAAATCAAAGAATCAATGCCCCCTCTGTAAGGACTATTTTTTATCAACGAATTCTGTGTCACGTGAAACAAACTGTATTCACAAATCAAATGGTCACTTTCCAAAATATTGCTGTTAACTATCGGTCTAAAGTGACCCGATTCCCTCTTTTCTGTGACCTCTTTTACTATTCTGGTGATTAACTCTAAAGGGTATGCCCTTTTCAAAAACATTTCTTTCAAATTAATACATTCCAACTCAAAATCTTCATCCCTTGACACCATCCGAGCAGCTCTTGCCAACTGCCCTTTAACAACTGATCTATTTTGGTGCTCGGGGTGTGAGCTGCTAAAATGAAGAAAAGAGATGGAATAAATATTTTTTCTGTAAATAGTTCATTAGTTTCATCCTTAAAAAGATATAAATACATTAAAATGTATCACAGATTCCAAGATGACATCAATTTAATATGGGAAGGCCCCCCGGAACTACTTGAACAATTTTTGCAATATATCAATACCACTACCTCTTTTTTACACTTCACTTGGGTTGTTAACATTGACCATATGGACTATTTAGATGTTCATCTTTTTAAGGATGAAACCAATGGGATGTATGCCACAACTATTTACAGAAAAAAGACTTATTCCAACTCTTTTCTTCATTATAGCAGCTCACACCCCGAGCACCAAAAGAGATCAGTTGTTAAAGGACAGTTGGTAAGAGCTGCTTGGATGGTGTCAAAGGATGAAGATTTTGAGTTGGAATGTATTAATTTGAAAGAAATGTTTTTGAAAAGGGCATACCCTTTAGAGTTAAATCACCAGAATAGTAAAAGAGGTCACAGAAAAGAGGGAATCAGGTCACTTTAGCCCGATAATTAACAGCAATATTTTGGAAAGTGACCATTTGATTTCTGAATCCAGTTCATTTCATGTGACACAGAATTCGTTGATAGAAAATAGTCCTTATAGAGGGGGCAATGATTCTTTGAGTTTGGAAGTTATTGTACCCAATCACACACAAAACACCCTTTTAGATCAGAATACGAACAGAAGGATCAGCAACGTATTTTTGAAATCCTAAACTATCACTTACAGTGCAGATTCTGACAGTTTAAGAAGGATTTTTCAGAAGAACTGGGACATCCTTATGGAGGATGTAGATATTAGGACCCGGTTAGGTGATAGGCCAACAATAACATACAGGAAGGGTAGAAATTTAAAAGACCTCCTCAAGAGTGGACACCAAGTGCATGGGTACAAGCATTCGAGCACATTAAAATGTGGAACATGCAATTGGTGTCATAAAATTAGAGTGAGTGATTCATTCATTATTAATAATCTGGTATACAGTATCAAAGATAGATACAATTGTTCTTCAAAAGTAATAGTATATGTGGCTATATGTGACCTATGTCCAGTATTTTACATAGGTAAAACAGAGAGGAAATTTAGCCACAGAATTTATGAACATGTACATGCCATCAAAAAGAACAACTTCAATAATGCCTTGGCAAGACACATTCATGCCAGCAGTGACCACAATTTTAGATTTATGGCCATTGACCATGTGGACATAGATGAAAAGAGACCATGGAGTGTCCACTTGGCGTTAAAAGAACTTAAATGGCAGGTTTTATTGCGAGCAGATAAGTGGCCAGGCATTAATGAAATAACTTCTATTACACCTGTATTAAAACTTAAAGACCTAGAAAGAAATAAAATAGTTGAAGGGGCAGTATATTTAGCATGAATGAATAGTATAAAATCATTTCCCATTGTAGGGACATGTATACATATACATTTTTGTAACATCCACAAGACGATGTGTATTTTGTATATCCTGGATGCAGTAAGAACATTGTGTATTTATTTATTTATACATTATCTAAATTCATGATTCATGTATAACAGTTTGATACAACTATAAATACTTAGTATTTTTATACATGTACATATATATATGTCAGAGAACTTTAACTTATTATGGGATATGAGGAGTTAATTTTCTTGAGATGATATCTGTAGCTTTATCCAATCAGAAAGTGGAGTGTACTATTTAAATTCCAGACTGATTTTATTCATTTGTCTGATGAAATTTACATTTGTTAAATGAAAGCGTTCACGTGTTTATTACTTTTATAAATAAATCATCAAGTTCTTTCATCTTGCAACAACTTTGTGTCTTTTTGCCCTTTGGTTTGGTGAGTTACTGTCACTGTTTATTCGTTTCTCTTCAGTTGGTCTTCATTTTATCAGTAACTTAATGACTTTATATGGGAAGGCAAGAGATTAAGGGTAATGGGGGATAAGTTAAGTTTACCGATGGAACCAAGGGGTTTATGGATGCCAAACTTGGCAGGGTACTTTAAAGCCACACAGTTAAGGCTTCTCTCTCTGTCTCTGTGTACACACATATATACAGACATACACACCCACACTCATGCACACAGTGCAAGCACCAAGACATAAGGTGAAATGGAAATATGATACTGAGACAGGAAAGATACAACAGGGGCAGGGAGAGCTTGACTTTTTTAATGGAGGCTTGAAGGGTGAATGAGAATTAGAAGTTATGTACTCACCATAACGTTCCATCTGAGTAGGTGACTTCATTCGGATGCAACCTGTGGGTATCGGATCCGATCTCGGATCCGAGCCGGCAATTCAAAAGCTTAGGCTCCGAGCTCCTAGCTCCTCCCTCTTACCCATAATCCCTTGCCAAGCCCTGACTGACCTCAGATTGAGTTTGCCTCAAAATACTGACAACAGTACACTAAATCAGCATAAATACTCGCTCTAAAAAGGTCAGGGGGATGGAGGGGGGGATGGTTGCATCCGAATGAAGTCACCTACTTAGATGGAACGTTATGGTGAGTACATAACTTCTAAATCTGAAGTAGGCAGACTTCATTCGTCTGCAACCTGTGGGACAGAGTCCCTAGCTACCTGAATCTTGGGCGGCCATCATGGAAGGATGTTCCGGAGCACCGCTGAGCCAAAGGATGCTCTTCCTCTAGAAACAACATCCACCTTGTAATGAGAAATAAAAGTATGAGGCGAGGCCCAAGTAGCTGCCGCAGATATCATCCAACGAAACACGGGACTTAAAGGCGGCTGACGAGAAACTGCCCTAGTAGAATGAGCCGTAACCCTCTGAGGAGCAGGTCTGCCTGAAGTGTCATATGCCTGCAGAATGCAATTAGCAATCCATTTAGATAGAGTGACTTTAGATACTGCTTTACCCAGAGCAAATTTAGCAAAGGAGACGAACAGCTGATCTGATTTCCTGTGGCCAGCTGTCCTGTTAATATAAAACGTAATTGTCTATGAACATCCAAGGAATGCAATTTGTATTCTCCTTTGTTTGAATACTTGGGAAAAAATACAGGCAAATTGATTGACTGGTTAATACTGGATTCAGAAGAGACCTTCGGAAGAAAAGATGGATTGGTCCTGAGGCACACCCTATCAGGGAAGAAAGAAAGATAAGGCGGTTTGACACACAGAGCCTGAAGCTCAGACACCCTTCTGGCTGAAGTGATAGCTACCAGAAAGGCAGTCTTCCAGGAAAGGTATTTTAAATCAGCAGAAGCTGCAGGCTCGAAGGGAGGAGCAGTAAGGGCCTGCAGGACTAAAGACAAGTCCCAAGGCGGTACAACCTCCTTGACTGGAGGCCTTAACAAAAAAACTCCTTTGAGAAAAGTTTTGCATAATTTCGCTGTCATAAGGGGAGCTGTGTCATGACCAATGTGATAATGCGAGATAGCCGCCAATTGTACCTTAATCGTGGAAGAACTAGCCCCTTGATGAAAGAGGTCTGTTAGAAAATCCAGCACCGCAGAGATAGGTGCTGAAAAAGGATCCACAGTTCTCTGTCCTGCCCATATAGAGAACCTCTTCCATTTACTCCGATAAACCTGTCTGGTGGAAGGTTTATGAGCAGCCACCAAAATGGCCTTGACCGGTGAAGAGATACCGAGTCCTAATTAAGGTTGGAATTGGAGCAGCCAAGCTGTCAACTTCAGGGTCCGCAGATTGGGAACTGGCATTCCCAGAGGGTGAGAGATGAGATCCGAAATTGGATCCAGAATCCATGGTGGATTGATTTTGTGAGACCATACAAAGGGGAACCAAGGTTGTCGAGGCCAGAATGGGGCAATGAGAATCATTCTGCTCCCCAAACTGTTGGCTTTCTGCAGAAGCCTCTGCATCAGAGGAAGTGGAGGGTAGGCATAAAGGAGACCGGGAGGCCAAGCATGCACCAGAGCATCCCTCGGGAACTCCCCTGGTGGGGGAAGCAGAGCGAAGAAATTGTCGCATTTGGCGTTTGAGGGAGAAGCAAAAAGATCGCAACAGGGTTGCCCCCAAACGGCAAAAATCTTCTTCGCTACTTGAAGATTGAGGGACCACTCGTGTGGAGAAAGGATGGTGCGACTGAGCTTGTCCGCAAGGATGTTGGACTTTCCCGGAATGTGCGTTGCTACCAGAAAGCGTTTGGTGGAAACTGCCCATTCCCAGACTCTCATGGCCTCTCGACAAAGGGGGTAAGACCTGGTTCCTCCCTGCTTGTTGATATACCAGACTACGGACATGTTGTCTGTCTGAATCGCAATAGTCCCTGAAGGAAGAACGTGGTGAAGTGCTTGCAACGCTAGGAGCACCGCCCTCATTTCCAGGACATTTATATGCAATGACGTCTCTGTGGGATTCCACGTGCCTTGGACAATCTTTCCCGCAGAATGCCCCCCCCATCCGAGGCAAGAAGCGTCCGTGGTCACTGTGGCTCGGGGAAATGCAGCGCAAAAAGGTCTCCCTGCCAGGGGCTCCGGAGAAAGAAGCCACCACAGAAGGGAGTCCCTGCACGCTCTGCTGACCGCAATCAGAGCGTTTAGAGACGAACAAAGAGGAGACCACTGAACTTGAAGGGTCCATTGAAGAACCCGCATGCGTAAACGGGCATGAATTAGAAGCGGGATAGCTGCCGCCATAGAACCTAGGGCCCTCAGGACCGAAGCTGCAGTTGGAGATGGTTGCAGGATTGCTGTCACATGACACCTCAGGCTGGCGATACGGTCTGGGGTGAGGAAGGCTCGCATTGATCTGGTGTCTAGTCTTCCTCCTATGAAATCTATAATTTGAGTTGGATTCAGAAAAGATTTCTCCCAGTTGATCGTGATGCCCAGCCTTGGTGCTAGTTGAAGAAAGTAATCCCTGGCTGAGCACAGAAGATGCCTCGATGATGCTGTCAGGAGCCAGTTGTCCAAGTACGGAAAGACCTGTAATCCCTGGAGCCTCAGGTGGGCCGCTACCACCGCTAGCACCTTGGTAAACACCCTGGGGGCTGAGGTGAGACCAAAGGGGAGGACCCTGAACTGATAATGACTGGCTCCCAGCCGGAAGCGAAGAAACCTCCTGGATCGTCTGTCCATCCGAATGTGGTAGTACGCATCCTTGAGGTCTATGGAACACATCCAGTCGTTCTCCCTCAAGAGGGGGAGTATAGATTGCAGGGTGACCATCCGGAACCTTTGCTTGGCTACTGACAGGTTCAACTGGGAAAGGTCTAAGATTGGTCTTAAGTCCGCCATCTTCTTTGGCACCAAAAAGAACCTGGAGTAAAACCCTAATCCGGCTTGATCTGGGGACGCTGGATGGTTTTTTCCTAGCAGCTGCTCGATTGATAGCTGCCGCCTCCCTTTGGTCGGGTGGAACATCTGGGAGGCTGCAGATTTGGGAATCTTGAATAGGGGTATTGAATATCCTCTGGATATAAGTCGAAGCACCCAACTGTCTGTTGTTATGGACTCCCAAGAAGTCAGGTGCATCGAACCGCCCGACTGCCTCCAGAGACGGACAGCCGGGCAACCCTTCAGGGCTGCTGCGTGGGTCTCTCAGAGAAGGGTTCTCTGGACCCAAAATTGCCAGGAGCCCCCTGCCTCTGGCACGACGACCTCCCGTCCTCCTCTGCCACGGAAGGACTGGTTATCCGGAGCAGGTTGGGACTGCTGCGACTTCGGAACCACATCTTCTTCTGTCCCTTTTGGTTCTTAGAGAAGGACCTCTGGGGAGCTGAGAAGCGGACTCGACGGCAGACAGCGTCTTCCCGTCCTTTTCGCTCTGGACTAATGTCTCGCGAACAGTCTTGCCAAACAAGGCAGAACCATCGAAAGGGCATTCGAAGGTCGCCTTGAAGGGCTCTGCAAAATCACAATGGCGGAGCCAGGCCTGTCGCCTCATGACAAGGCCTGCTCCGCTGGCTCTAGCGGCTCCCTCAGTAGCATGAGACAGCAGCCGCATAGATGTATCGGATACTGATCTGAGAGTGGCCATTCGGGTGGAGTAAACCTGTTTATCCTCACTCGAGATGGACTCCGGGGGAGATGCAGCGTATTCTTTAATCAGATCCCGCTGCATCCTAATGACATGTGCCATGTAGTTCAGCGCTCTCAAGGAGAAGGTCGCTGAACTAAAAACTCGCTTCCCAATGCGATCCATCGAACGGGACTCCTTGCCCGGAGGATGGACGGAGGGACTCTCCTGGGCCAATTCCCTCTTCGTGGCTGCAGCCATCATCATGGCATCTACTGGGGGACCCTTACTCCAGTGGGTGCAGTCTGATGGAGGAGAAAGAATGCAGTCCGGGCGCTTAGGGATAGGCTCAATGGTGTCCGGATCCTTCCACGCCCTGATGGATATAAGATCCACCAGGGGGTCAGCAGAAGGGGACACCCAAGAGGTAGAAGGGCCCGCCTCGAATGCCTCCAAGAACACAGACTCGTCCGAAGAAGCCTTGGGGGCAGACCACCCCCCCCGATCCTTAACATCTCCATGATGTCTCCAAATGAGACGTCCTCAGGGGGTGACCTAGGGGAGCCTTCCCCTTCATCCAAGTCCGTGTCTTCAGTGACAGACTCAGGGGAGTCCATGTGCCTCCTCTTACACTTATGCTTCCGAGGTACTTCATCGGGGGGGTTGTCCGAGGAGTACTCTTCAGCAGATGGATGTTCCAAGGGAACCACTTGGGACATCGAGGCGGGCTGTCCCTGGACCGGCTGGTGGGGGCCTGGCCCAACTGCAATGGAGTGCGGGATGGAGCCGTGGCAGGGACCGGGGGTCCGGATGTCCTCGACAGTGCCCTTTCCATAACGTTGAAAGCCGAGGGGGAGCCAGCTTCTCTAAGCCCGAGAGCCGACCCCACTCGGATCCGGCGTGCGGATCGGAGTCGGAGCGAAACCGCCGGATCCGAGACCAGTGTGCTCCGACCTGGACGGAGCCGAAGACACCAGCTCCCTCGGATCCGAGGCTCGGCCCTCGGCTCGAGAGGTCGGGTCCGGCACCAAGCACTCAAGGGATGGGACGGATCCGAGGTGCGCCGACCTATCGGATCCGACCCACCCCCGGATCCAAATCTGCACGGCGCCGATAGCTCCGAACCCGTGGTATGGGTCGGAGAAGGAGCTAAGGGGGCGAAAAAAGGGGTCGAAGCCCCTCCCGGATGGGGGGGGGCTAGGAGCACTCCCATTTGCATTTGGGCCTGGATGAATTTCCTCATCATCCGGTCCATATCAGCTTCGCTCATTGAAAAGGTCGATCTAGAGGAGGCCACCGAAGCGGACCTAGAGAGCCGTCTCAGTGACCTCCTGGAAGGGCTAGCCTCCTCCTCCTCGGGTCCAGGAGAGAACCGAGGGGAGTGGAGCCGAGGAGGAGGAAGGCTAGAAGGCACAGGGGAGGCCCGCTTAGATGGAGGAGCCGAACTAGAAGCTTCGGCTCTCCTCTTGTGGTGCTTCTCCCTGTGCCTCTCCTTCTGTCTCTCCCTAGAAGAATCCTTCCCCTCCGGCAACTTTAAGGGAGGTTGAGTCCCAGCCGGAGGGGGAGAACTCACAGCAACAGGTTGCTGACTGGAGGGGGCAGAGGCCGAAGCAGTATCTGGGGGTAAAAGACCCGCCAGCACCAACTTCGACCTCCGTTCCCTTAAAGCCCGGGGGTTGAACCCTGCACAAATGGTACAACCAGAAGACAGGTGTTCAACCCCCAAGCATTTAACGCACCGAGTGTGGCCATCTGCTGGGGACAGCTTATGGCCACACTCGGTACATTTGGAGAAAACAGCCTTAGGGGCTTCAGACATTACAAACCTAAGGCCTAAATACACACACACACAAACAAACTACGAAAAACCCGAGAAAAATTAACTAAAGAGGGAGGAAAGCCTTAACCACACACAACACTAACTAGATTAATAACAAAAACAGAGAATTTGAAAACTTTTTCTGTCAAAAAATCTAAACTTATCTCAACCAACGCCAGGAGCTCTAGAATTCCGTTGCTTCTTGAAAAGCGGCAAACGAAATCAGGGCTTGGCAAGGGATTATGGGTAAGAGGGAGGAGCTAGGAGCTCGGAGCCTAAGCTTTTGAATTGCCGGCTCGGATCCGAGATCGGATCCGATACCCACAGGTTGCAGACGAATGAAGTCTGCCTACTTCAGATCATTTATTCAGAAATTTTAATAACACATCAGCTGAATCTTTCTTATGGAGAGAAAAAGTTAGGGAACTGAGAACAGAAACACTACCAGTAGGGATACTGTCCAAGGAAA
The DNA here is from genome assembly GCF_019279795.1 of Protopterus annectens. Classification (NCBI taxonomy): domain Eukaryota; kingdom Metazoa; phylum Chordata; order Ceratodontiformes; family Protopteridae; genus Protopterus; species Protopterus annectens. The sequence goes on along the minus strand of NC_056731.1, from coordinate 1,195,962,906 downwards.
TAAAGGGCTGCAACACCAGAGAAAGTTAGCTAAAGGAACCAATACACAGGGATTAAAGTATGCATTTGGGGAAAGTAAAAGAGTGCGACGAAGTGAAACAATAGTTTGACCTGCAAGACAGGGACAGATTCCCACATCAAGGAATAATAATGGACTGGAGACAAACACAGAGACCTATGTGGGATATTACTGGTAAAAACAGAATTAGCAGAGCCTATGACAGAAACTAGAATGGGTGAGGCATCAAAACAGGATAATTAGCACAGCATATAGGATTTTACACAAGAATTATAAACATCAATCAGAACCTAGACTAGGAAAAATGACAGAGAGAGCAAGAGAGAGATTTAAAAAGTTCAATGTTTAGATATATGTAGGGCACACAAGGATACAATAAGGCAAGATAATTCAGAATATTTGCTAAGAAATGTTACAGAGATATTTTGATACATCACTAGACTCTAAAGGAAAACCCAGCCAAGGACCTGTACCGATTGGCTAGACAAAGGAACAGAGCTAGGAAAGATGTGCAGCAGGTAAAGGTGAAAAGGGATAATGAGGGAAACATACTTACAAGTGGGGAGAGTGTGATGAGCAGATGGAAAGAGTACTTTGATGGGTTGATGAATGAAGAGAATGAGAGGGAGAGAAGGTTGGATGATGTAGGGATAGTGAATCATGAAGTGCAGTGGATTAGCAAGGAGGAAGTAAGGATAGCTATGAAGAGGATGAAGAATGGAAAGGCTGTTGGCCCAGATGACATACCTGTGGAAGCATGGAGGTGTTTAGGTGAAATGGCAGTGGAGTTTTTAACCAGATTGTTTAATGAAATCTTAGAAAGTGAGAGGATGCCTGAGGAATGGAGAAAAAGTGTTTTGGTACCGATTTTTAAGAATAAGGGTGATGTGCAGTGCTGTAGTAACTACAGAGGGATTAAACTGATCAGTCACAGCATGAAGTTATGGGAAAGAGTAGTGGAAGCTAGGTTAAGAAGGGAAGTGATGATTAGTGATCAGCAGTATGGTTTCATGCCGGGAAAGAGCACTACAGATGCGATGTTTGCTCCGAGAGTGTTGATGGAGAAATACAGAGAAGGTCAGAAGGAGTTGTATTGTGTTTTTGTAGACTTAGAGAAAGCATATGACAGGGTGCCTAGAGAGGAGTTGTGGTATTGTATGAGGAAGTCGGAAGTATCAGAGAAGTATGTAAGAGTGGTACAGCATATGTACGAGGGTAGTGTGACAGTGGTGAGGTCTGCAGTGGGAGTGACGGATGCGCTGAAGGTGGAGGTGGGATTGCATCAAGGATCAGCTCTGAGCCCTTTCTTATTTGCAATGTTGATGGACAGGTTGACAGACGAGATAAGACAGGAGTCCCCGTGGACTATGATGTTTACAGATGACATTGTGATCTGTAGTGAGAGTAGGGAACAGGTGGAGGAGACCCTGGAGAGATGGAGATATGCTCTAGAGAGAAGAGGAATGAAGGTCAGCAGGACTAAGACAGAATATATGTGTGTGAATGAGAGGGAGGATAGAGGAATGGTGAGGAAGCAAGGAGTAGAGCTGGCGAAGGTGGATGTGTTTAAATACTTGGGGTCAATAGTTCAGAGTAACAGTGAGAGTGGAAGAGAGGTGAAGAAGAGAGTACAGGCAGGATGGAGTGGGTGGAGAAGAGTGTCAGGAGTGATTTGTGACAGACTAGTACCTGTAAGAGTAAAAGGGAAGGTCTACAAGAAGGTAGTGATACCAGATATTTTATATGGGTTGGGGACAGTGGCATTGACAAAAAGGCAGGAGTTAGAGCTGGATGTGGCAGAGTTAAAGATGTTAAGATTTGCACTGGGTGTGACAAGGGTGCACAGGATTAGGAATAAGTATATTACAGGGTCAGCCCAGGTTGGAAGGTTTGGAGACAAAGGCAGAGAGGCAAGATTATGTTGGTTTGGACATGTGCTGAGAATGGATGCTGAGTATATTGGGAAAAAGATGCTAAGGATGAAGCTACCAGGTAACCAGAAAAGAGGAAGGCCTAAGATAAGGTTTATGGATGAGGTGAGACAGGACATGCAGGTTGTTGGTGTGACAGAGCAAGATGCAGAGGACAGGAAGAAATGGAAACAGATGATCCGCTGTGGCGACCCCTAATGGGAACAGCTGAAAGATGATGATGATGACGAGACTCTAAAGGATATACCCTAATACAGAGAATTGGTGTTGGATATATGCAGAAGAGGGAGAGGAAATTGGGACCATATATTCTGGGAATATCCAAAATAAAACTGACTTTAAGGGAGCAAGATGTGATGCCCTGGTACATACATTGGGAGATTACATAGAAATAACTACAGGGTCAATGTTTTTCAGTCATAGCAATAGTGAAATGTCTCGATACTGTAAGATGATACTACGCCTAATAATGTTTGCAGCCAAAAAAATGCAATTACAAAGAGCTAGGAAAAGAGAAGTTATGTACTCACCATAATGTTCCATCTGTGCTGTCCATTTTCATTCTTCCTCATCCTGTGGATCTCTGATCCGACCCTTGGACCAGTCTCGGCCAGTTTCCAAAGTCAGGCTTCGAAGCTCCTATCCTACCCATAATGCCTCTTCCCCCAGATTACCTCAGATCAAGTTTGCTGCTAACAAACTGCAGACTAGATACATAAGTATACATATAATTAGTAACTACAGAAGAGGAAGAACAAGGTATAGGAGCTCAAACAGGAACTATGGTTCCTAAAAGCATAACTGTCAGGTCTTTCAAGGGTGGGAAGTTTGAGGAAGAATGAAAATGAACAACACAGATGGAACGCTATGGTGAGTACAGAACATCTTTATCTGATGTTGTCATTTTCATTTGTTCCTCAACCTGTGGGACAGAGTTCTCAGTTACAAAAAGGCAGGAGTTAGAGCTGGATGTGGCCTTGGATGGCCCTCATGGAAGGATATTCTGGAGCACTGCAAAACCAAAGGCAACTCTATTTCTGGAAGTAATATCTAGCTTGTAGTGTGACACAAAGGTATGAGAGTTTGACCATGAAGCTGCTGCACAAATATCATCAATCGAGACTCTAGACCAAAAAGCTTGGGATGTTTACATGGATCTGGTAGAATGTGCTTTGACTTATGTGGGCAAAGATATATCCTTAGTTGCATACACAAAAGAGATGCAGTCTCTTAACCATCTGGCTAATGTGGCCTTAGAAACTGGTTTTCCTTTTCTTATATTGGCAAAGGATATGAACAATTGATCAGACTTCCTGAATGATTTTGTCTTGTCTAGATAGAAATGCAGCTGTCTATGAACATCTAATAGATGAAGGATATATCCTCCCTTGTTTTGAAAATTGGGTAAGAAAACTGGTAGGTTGATGGACTGGTTAATATTGTTCTATGTAGCAACTCTGAGTAAAAAGGAAGGGTTGGTATATAAAGTGACTCTGTCTTTATGGAAAATCAAATAAGGAGGTTTGGCAGAAAGGGCTTGTAATTCAGAAATCCTTCTAGCGGAAGTGATGGCCAACAAGTAACAGTTTTCTAAGAAAAGAATTTCAAATCAACTTTAGTTGAAGGTCCAAAAGGTGGTTGGACTAATGCCTGAAGAATCACAGTCAGATTCCAAGGAGGAGTGGGATCCTTAACAGGAAGGCAAAGCAAAAAAATACCTCTAAGAAAGGCTTTGCACAACTTTGAAGATGCCAGCAATGAAAAACTTTCTCCAATGTAATAATTTGATATGGCCTCCAGTTGCACTTTTACAGTGGAATAATTTTCCCCACTCTGAAAATATCAGCAAGGAAGTCCAAAACCACAGGAATGGGAGCAGCAACGGGACCCAAGTGCATCTGTTAAGCCCATATGGAGAACCTTTTCCATTTGCTCTCATAAAATTTCCTAATGGATGGTTTGTGGGATAAAAATCAAAATCTTTTGGACAGTGGAAGAAAGCCTGGAATGTCTAGCCATCATCGGAATTGGAGAAACCATGCATTTAGTTTCAGGCCTGGGAGATTCAGGTGAGTCTGCCCTGATGGATGGGACAGCAGAGCTGGAACAGGTTCCAATGTCCATGGCGGGCAGATGAGATGAGACCACAGGAAGCTGAACCAGACTTGCCAAGGCCAGAAGGGAGCAATGAGGATTACTCTGGTCTTCAACCTGTGTGCTTTCTAAAGAAACCTGGGAATTACAGGTAGAGGTGGGAATGCGTAAACTAGACCGGGAGCCAAGCATTAACTACAGCATGTCTTGGGGACTGCCCCTGAGGAGGGATCAAGCAAAGAACTGCATTTGTTGTTGTGAAGGGATGCAAAGAAATTGCAGCAGGATTGACCCCATTTGTGAAAGATCATGTTTGCCATGGATTGTTTTAGAGACCACTTATGAGACATCACCAAGACTCTGCTCAGCCTATCCGCTAGACTGTTCCACTTCCCCAGAATGTCCATTGCAGTTAGAAAGCAGTTGATAGAGACTGCCCATTGCCATGCTCTCATCGCTTCTTGACACAGGGGTAAAACCTGGTTCCTCCTTGTTTGTTGATGTACCACACAATCGACATATTGCCTGTTTGTATCACAACAGTCCCAAGAGGAAAAAGCTGTGCAGGGCTTGCAATGCTAGGAGGACAGCTTTCATCTCTAGTACACTGATATGCAGATTGGTCTCCTGTGACAACCACGTGCCTTGGACCATCCATCCTAGAAAATGCACACCTCCATCTGGGAGGTGCCCATGGTCAACAAGGCATTTGGGGGGGGGGGACAAAGGGATGTCCTTGTTTGATGTCTAAAGAATGAAGCCACCACAGAAGTGAATCTTTCCACACTCTTGAAAGTTTGATTATAGACCTTAGACAATGCTGGTGTAAGGACCATTGGACTGCTAATGTCCATTGCAGAATTCTCATGTGTAGTCTTCCTGTAGGTAACAGGGTAATCATAACATAGACCCCAATGCTCTGACAATTAATTTCGCTGGCAGATTTGGTATGGACAGAATCTGTCTGATATGTAGATATAAAGTTGAAATTCTGTCTGGAGGAATAAGGCCAGAGTTTTGGATGTGTCCAGATGCACGCCTATGAAGTCTATTACTTGGACCATGTCCAATTGTGATTCCTGCGTGTTGATGGTTATTCCTAAGGTAGGGGCTAGGTGTAGCAAAAAATTCCTGGCTTGGGTGAGTAGATGCCTGGTTGGAGAGGTGAGGAGCCAATCGCCCATGTAAGGAAACACATGGAATCCCTGCAGTCTCAAGTGAGCTGCGACTACTGCTGTGCATTTGGTGAACACCCTGGGGACTGTGGTGAGACCAAAACGGAGGACTCTGAATTGGAAGTGATTGACTCCCAGCCTGAAGCAGAGATACCTTCTGGAGCATCTGTCATTTTAATATGACAGTATGCGTCCTTCAGGTCTACTGAGCAAATCCAGTCGTCCATCTGCAATAAAGGTAGAATGGACTGGACCATAACCATCCTGAAGTCTGAGGTTTTTACTGACTTGTTCAGGGATGTCAGGTCGAATACTGGCCTCAGATCCCCTGTCTTTTTTGGTAGTAAAAATAATCTTGAGTAAATCCCTGATCTTGTCCAATCTGGGGGGATCTTTTGGATGACTCTTTTGTCCAGTAGCTTTGCAATCTCCAAAGCTGCTGATTCCCTCGTTTTGGGTAGAATATTGGGGGGGTTTATATTATGTCAGCAAAACGGCATTACAGAGAATGCCATTTTGCCAACACATATAGGCCGAACTCCAAAAAGAGTGAAAGCTCAGGCCAGCAATTCTTTTTCCCAGGGAATAAAATCGCTTGGCCTGAGCTATGACATTGCCCTTTACCCCACTGTAGTGTGATCTCCGAGTTGGTATATTTAGTTAGGGGGGTGTGGTGGGCACAGCCCCCCACACTGGGGGTGTGGGGGCTAAGCCCCCCACTTTGTAATGTTTTAAGTGTTATGTTGTCTTTTGTTGGTCTATCGATTTTTTTCCCCACGGAAAAAAAATCAGTGACCTGGGGTTTTGCTCTTTTACGTGTTAAGTGTATATGTGTCAGTGAAACGGCATTTGCTGTAATGCAGTTTCGCTGACATAATATAAACCCCATTGGGGAGGGATCTGTTTGTTTGGAATGTTTTAAAAAGGGAATGGAATAGCCTCTGGATATGATCCTTTGCACCCACTTCTGGATGCAAGGATAAGTGCCCCCCCATGCCTCCAGAGAGGGACAGTCAGGCAACCCCTTAGGAGTGCTGAAGGGGTATGTTCGAGAATGAATCTTGAGAGCGTTGATTTTGGGGACCCCTTCTGCTGCATGGGTGGTGTCTACCATTATTATTGCTTCCCTCTCTGCCTCCCTGGGATTCCTGAAAAGGACCTTGCAGAGCGGCAAACGAGATCTGAGGTAATCTAGTGAATGTGGCATTATGGACAGGGGAGGAAACGAGCTTTGGTGCCTAAGCTTTGGAAAGCCGCCAAGTCAGATCCGAGGATCAGATCCGAAACCCACATGTTTAGGAACGAATGAAAATGACAACATCAGATCTAATGTTAAATCTGACAATGTATTAAATAATGTAAAAGAAATATGAATTTTAGAGGGCGGGGCTTACAAGATAAAGGGCACAGATTTATAAAATGAAATGGGCTATCTAGAGCCAGTTACTGTCCACAAGATTCCATGAAAATGGGAAAGAGTAAAATTTTACCACTGGATTAGAAATATAAAGCATGATTCAAAGACAGTAGTGAATGGGGAATGGATAAGTTATGTGTCAACTGTTCATGAAAATGTAAAACTATGTTTATATTTGAACCCATGTCTAAGTAACAATTTGTGAAAGAGTTGTGTTTATTACAAAAACACACACACACACACAAGAAACAGAGGTATTTGGCATAAGCAACTACTTTTGGTCATTAACCAAAATGCAGGCTGCTTCTGTGCAAACAAATAAAATAAAAACATCCATACAAAAGCCATATGCTTGTATAATGAAATCAAAACACATGAGTGGTAACAGAGGAACTTCCCCCAAAGAAAGAGAGAGAGTACCAACTGCAAACATGTATGGAAATGAAAAGGTTAATTTGTCAGTAAACACTTTCAAGGCATTTGACATCATACATCTAATTACCTGCTCAGTGAATGGATAATATAGATGACACAATGTAATGTTTCTGTGAATAATTTTATATAGGAAAATTTCAAGCAAGAATGTTTAAGTTTAGAATCACAAAACATCTCTGTGACACTTGTTGCCACAAGAAATACAATGTACTAGATAAACGGGTTAAAAACACCCTGCAGAATGCTTCTCGTTATTGGATGAGACAAAATATGAGATGCTGTTTGAAACAAAATGGGTTAACACAATATTTTAGATCAAATGAAAAAATGTTGGCTAATCAGTTTAGGAGTCTTATTTTCTCTAGGTTTAAATGAACATTCAAAAATCCATTTGGTACTACACGTTTTGCCATTACAGTTAAGTCACAGTTAATAGTTGTATGGGACATTTGGTTCCCTCAACTTTAAATGAACATCTCTGTATTCAGTTGGCATTATATTTTGAAACTAAATGTCAGCATCAATTAATAGTTGGATATAAAATTAATTTATATTTGTTTCTAAATTTCACAAGTATTACTTGTTTTACAAATCCACAATGCTTAATTACAACCATAAAACATTTCTTTGTTCAATGGGACATACGTTCTAGTTATAAACATAAGGACAGAAAATTTGTGTCTTTAAATGCTTGCACTTAGAAGCATTTCAAACATGTTCTCTCTCTCTCTCTCTTTCTTTGGGGGAAGTTCCTCTGTTACCACTCATGTGTTTTGATTTCATTATACAAGCATATGGCTTTTGTATGGATGTTTTTATTTTATTTGTTTGCACAGAAGCAGCCTGCATTTCAGGTGAAGCTAGTCTGCAGCAGTCTGAGGCTCTATTGTGGATTTTGTTTTATGTAATAAATATATTTTGCTGAATGAGCATCTAAGTGCTAGAAATGGCTTTGTTTGCACTGCAGTGCTCCCATGTTATAACCTGCTAACTGATCTTTGCCATCCTTCAAAAGATGATTGTAGAAACAAGCACAACAATCCCACAGTACACAGCTGCATTATGACCAGGCCCACACACCACATGAAAAGAAACCATGGCAACATCATCTTTAGAGAACAGTGAGCCAGGACAGAAGAAAGCATGTGCCAGACAATACCACCCTAGGTGCCGAACTGCATAATACATGGCAGCACAGGTGATGCAGCAACATCTAGTTCAAAATGATGAGATCTAATTGAGTGCATACAGTAACAGTACAGAGCCACAGAGAACAAATATGATGCACTCAGTTTTAATGACAGGCTATGTGGCACAGTGTTCAGGTGAAAGTGTGCATCACACAACACCTCATATACTACATAGTATGGAGGGTGCAGTGGCACACAGTTGTCATCATGTGCACAAAAAGTCACAATGACATGGCTGTCAACACAAAATGGATGGGGGAATCATGCCACAGGAGGTATAGATGGGTGTCTTGTGTCAGGGATCACATTCTTCTGTGAGAGGGATGGTATGCCACTATGTGACCATTACTCATATTTCACTCATGTTGAATTACTAGATTCAAGCTATTCTATGACAGGAAAGGTGTGCTATCAGGACTGTGACTGGAATGGAGAATGCATGGGAGGTGCACTGACAAGGGATGGGGGGGTTGGGTATTGTGGTTGGCCATGGTGATGGCTGGCACAGCACTGTACACCTCGTATCTCTATTTTTGTTTTAGCCTAGCTATGACTTGGATGGAAGATTTTTCATAGCAGCCAGATACCCTTAGATAATGCTAATCATGTTTTCATTATAACACACTCTGCAGCATCTATTTCCTACAGTGTTTATTGCATTTTTTCAAATGCAGAGTATCATATGCTTGCATCATGCTAAGAAAGCCCAATGGTGCATCCTCTACTGTAATATAATCAAAGGCAGGGTATGCAAGCTATCCTTTCTTAGTGTACATTGATTACGGTTATACGCTTATATCTAGGGTTTTACTTCAGATTGCATTTGCATTAGTTTTAATATCAACTAAGATGTATTTAAGTAATACAGTTATGCTACATCTTCTATATGCTTGTCTTGAATTGTATGTATTTCCAATAGATTTTTCTTCGTTTAGTTTGTTTCTCAAGTCACATACACATGAACAAACACTCTTGCTTGTACCGCGTGACCCATTTGTCAAAACCAGTTAATGGAATTTAGGACAGACTGGGCATTATTTTACACAAATCGAGTCTGAACAATCACTCATGAAAACTGACAAAATCCCAAAGAACCAGCAAAATACAAAAACCAAACAAAAAAAATCACTGGTAGCACAGAAACAAACTGAAGGCAGACCGCCTTTAGCATCGTAAAACTTTAATCAATGCTTTAGTCATAAGACTTCTTCAGAAAAACAAGTACATGTATAAAAACACCAAAACATATAGTTTAAACCATCCAATTTACACAAGATACACATTAAACAATTAATCAATAAATCAATAAAGCAATAAAACAATTTATACAGATTAATATATAGAAAAACATTTAATGATTTTGTCAGTGATGAAAGCATTGATTAAAATTTTACTACACTAAAGACGGTCTCCCTTCAGTTTGCTTCTGTGCTGCCCGTGATTTTTTGTTTGATTATGAACAATTAATGTTAGACAGAAATTTCTCAAGAGACATGCTAAAGTTCCTTTTTGAGCAAGAAGAGATTTAAACATTAATTTAAAATGACAGTTACTTACATTACAAAAAAAAAATGTAACTAATTTACCAGTAAAGAGGGCTAATGCTCCCACAGTAATGTACTCGGGCTCTGCAGTAATCTTTAACTCTAAATCTCGGTAGTACAGAATCTGGGATTCTATCTCAGAAAGCAAAGGGCTCCCAAACATCAGCTTCTGAATAGTTTCTTCCCGATCCTTCTGCCAGATGTGATGGTAGCACTTGAACTGTTCTAGGGCTTTAAGAACCTCCTAAAGTTCACCAAATAAATCTGTTTAGCATTTCAGTGAGTGTACATGCAATATAACAGTTCAGACGTGTAGTGAGAAGCACTGACAACACATATTTTACAGCAGGAAAGACAAGTGCCATATAAGAAACTTAAATAACAGTGCTATTATAAAAATAAATATATATATATATATTAAAAAATCAACAGGGCATCATAGTAGGAAAGATGTATAAGTCCACAAATAGCAATAACACCATAAAATCTAAAAAAAAAATGCTAAACATCACCAAAACGCAAACTTCTTCATATTATTCTAATCTGTATTACTCTTTCAACATAACGATAGCACTCTTTAAATTAGTGAAAGAAAAAAACATACATATATCACATATCATAAAAAACAGCCTTTTGTTTAGTTTTCTCTGCAGGTCTCTTTTGCTTTGGAGTTTGCAATGCTACATAATGGGAATGGTTATGGCATAGCTCCATTCTGGACAAAATTAAATGAATGATAGCTGCAAAAAGCTTCCACTGTATTTTCTGTATATTCATCTCTATTACAATAAAATTCAACATTGCAAATCAAAAATGACGGGAAGCAAGTATTAGCAAACACATAATACCAAACCAAAGCCAAAATGTACAGTTCATGCAACCTTGGAAAAACTGAAAATTTAGTATTGCTGCAAATCTGAATATTACCTTTTGTTCAGGACTGCTTAGCTTCATAGTCAGATGGTTGTGTGAGTAAACTCAAAATAACAGTAGAGATTGAAGTACAGTTGTGTGAGTATACTCTCAATAAGAGTGGATCCTGAAGGAATACACAATAGTGGTTTGAACCACTGAATGATCTGTTGTCTTTACAGCACAAACTACTGGAATGCTGTTCTTGTTCCCCTACTTTATATAGCCAAGTCCAACCTGTACGCAATTGTTGCTTTTCTGAATCATGGACTATACGGGGGGGAAGAGGGTTATTTACACTTGTCCTCTGTGCATGGAGTAGTACAGCTGCACAATTGGGTATGACCATGTACAGGGGCTTAGCTGACTCTATAGCCAAGTTTAAGAATCAGTTTTGACTTAATTACATGATTTCTAACATGTTCCAGACTTACTCCATTAAGTACAATGTTTATGAGTCCCCCTTAGTATTGGAAAAAGTGCATTTGTAAAAATGTGATTTATTCATATAAGGTGAAAATTCCAACTGGAAAACTAGCCCTATAGTTTTCAATCCTAAAACAGAAGCCTATCAACTAGGTCAAAATCAATAAATAACAGTTCAGTTGTATGAACTATTACTCATCACAACACACATGAAGGCCAAAATAAAAAAATGACAGTATTAACAACTTACATTTTTGGTAGCATTAATTGCTGTGCTGAGTACAGAGACCAGTTTTATTATTTCCTTATTCTCAGAAATGCTCTTGAAATAGTTTTTAGTTTGAACAGGAATGGATACATTGAGAAATAAAGAGATGTCAGATGTGCTGTCATCTGCAAAAGAAAAAAATATACATTTTATACCGAATGTAAACCAAAAAGAGTACATAATCACAAATTGTCAGCAAAATAACTGCCACTGCAATATTTTCTACCACACAATATTTTTATCTTTATCATTATACATAGCATGGTGAAACTGAAACTTCATTTACTATGCAGAAAGAAGACAGTCTTGCAGTTTCAGATTTTGTGTCTGCTTTGTTTACACTTTCATAGTTGGTATGCTCACTGCTTTTCTTTGAGCAGCAATGTTTAATGTGTTGTCTTGTATATATTCCCTTGACTACACTTGATACTCAGATCTACACAAATTAAAATGCAGTGGAAATCACCACTCTATTCTTCCATTATTTTCCCTCCAATGTAAAGATGAACATTTCTTTCAGGTGCATCTTTTCATCTTGCCCATGTGGTACAGATTGTGCTACTGGCACCAGTGCTTAGCCACACAATTGTTTCTGTATATGTGCATGTATATAAAGTACGTGTACAAAAGCGTGTGTGTGTGTATGTGTATGCATTTAAACACAGTTAAGTACTTTTGATTTCCTTTTCTTAGTGTTCTTAATGCAAGGGCACATAGTAAATGTAAGTTAAAGTAAATTCAGCTGTATATTATGGTTGCTCTCTGACAATGCAAGGGCTGACTCAAAGTCAGTGGGAATCTCTTACAATGGATCTGCATGTACCAGATATGCATCCCCCTCTGGAAGGATGTCAAACAAAGCATAAAAGACCTTTTTTATAAACAGCATCAATGTACCTAGTTGATAGGGTTGCCACCTGACTCTCTGCAGTTCTGGCCTGTGGGTGTGGGGGGGGGGGGGGCTTAAAAATGGTAAATGCATTTATATTTTACAAGAAAAAAATATTTACTGACATCTCTAAATGTCACAGAAATCTTTGCTACTACTCAAGTTATCTTAACATAAACTATTATAAATAACATTTAAAGCTTAGAATTCAAAAAAACACTGTGTTGCTGCTTATGTAAATTTGTCAGAAGAGTTGACAATTGCCTTTAAACCCCTGACTGATCTAATTGCTTTGTCTTGCTATGAAATGGGAGTGTTTAAGTTCTCTTCCCCTCTGCAATAAATTCTTTTATATCGGCTGCTGTGTTCCTGACATTAGCAGGATTAATTACCTATCTAAGATTGACAGCAGTACCTGACAGGGTAAACTACAGATTTGACTGTGTCTATGATATGTCATGCAGGTGGAGATGAATTTCTCTGCAAAGTATGTGAGAAGTTGAGTTTTAAAAAAAAAAAGAAGGTGGGCTTTCCCTTACTTTAACTCCAATGCAAGGAAAAAAGAAGTTATGTACTTACTATAATGTTCCATGTGAGTTATCTCGCCTTTATTCTCACTGATGGATTCGGAGCCGATCCTCGGCTCCGACACGGCCGATAACAAAGCTCAAGGTTTGCCAGTAGCTCGAGACCAAGCCCCTTATCCCACAATGCACTGCTGGAGTTACCTCAGATCTTGTTTGCTGCGAGTAACAGTATATATATATATATATATATATATATATATATATATTTTTTTTTATATACCCTTTTATTTATTTCTACCAAGAACACTTCCTAAAGGGGAAGAAGAAATACTGAATAACCAGGATGGTACTAGCCTCTAAGTCAACAGTCAGCCAGGAGGGGGGAAGGAGGGAGGGACATGAGAATAAAGGCAAGATAAACAACTCACATGGAACGTTATGGTAAGTACATAACTTCTTTATGTGAAGTTGTTAAATCTCGCCGTTTATTCTTACTGATGGGGTAGAGTCCCTAGCACCCTCAATCTTGGGTGGCTCATGGAAGTATGATCTTCAGTACCATGGAACCAAAGGAAGACCTGTCCCTGGAAGCCTTATCTACTTTGTAATGCGTGATAAAGGTATGAGGCTTAGACCAAGTGGCTGCAGCACAAATTTTGTCAAGGTGCAATTTAGCTTGAAAAGCAGAAGACGTAGAGACGGCTCTGGTAAAATGAGCTTTGGGTTTGTGTGTTAATGGCATGTTCGCATTCTCATAAACAAAGGATATACAATCAGATAACCATTTAGATAAGGTTGTTTTAGCCACTGGATTGCCTTTTCCGGCTTCTGAGAAGGATACAAAAAGTTGATCTGAGTTTCTAATATCCTTAGTTCTGTCAAGATAAAATCTGAGCTGTCTGTGTACATCAAGTTTGTGCAGCATGTATTCCAATTTGCTAGAGTGGTTGGGAAAAAAGACTGGCAGCTCAATGACTCTATTGATATTTGATTCAAAACAGACCTTAGGTAAAAATGAGGGGTTTGTTCTGAGAGATACTCTATCAGCATGGACAATCATGTATGGTGGTCTGATAGATAATGCTTGAAGTTCTGACACTCTGTAGGCAGAAGTAATGGCCACAAGAAAAATAGTTTTCCGGGATAAATATTTGAGATCACAAGAAGATGCTGGTTCAAAAGGGGGAAGAATAATTTGAGACAGCATAAAGTTTAAATTCCAGGGAGAATAGGGAATTTTGATAGGAGGTCTCATGTGAAGAACGCCTTTAAAAAAAGTCTTAGATAATTTATGGCCCAAAACATTTGAGCCACCAAACCCAAGGTGAAAATTTGAGATGGCAGCTAACTGGACTCTAACTGTAGCAGCTACGGCCCCTTCCTTAAAAATCTTTGTCAAGAATTCTAAAATAGATGATAGCGGAGCTCAGAAAGGGTCAATTTTCTGCGTGTTGGCCCAAATTGAGAACCTTTTCCATTTACTGCCATATAATTTTCTGGTAGATGGCTTGTGAGAAGACAAGAGAATTTGTCTTGTATCTTCTGAAATTGAATGAAGCCTGGCAATTAGGGGAAGTGGATTAGCCAAGCAGTCAGTTTCAGGGACTGCAGTGAAGGATGAAGGTCCCCTGACGGGTGTTCAGAAGGTCTGGAACTGGGTCCAGAATCCATGGATCTTCCAACTGATGATGGTGGAGAAACAGGAACAAAATCTGGCAAGGCCAGTAGGGGGCTATGAGAATAACAGTCCTTCCCAGCGATTTTGCTTTCTGTAAAAATCTGGGCATCAATGGGAAGGGTGGAATGACCGGTAGGTGATATTAGGGCAAAGTTGCTTCTGCATTTTGAATTGATGTGGCTGGCAAAGAGGTCACAGCAAGGCTGGCCCCATTTGTGGAAAATCAACTCTGCAACCTGTTGTTTGAGAGACCACTTGTGAGGGAGCAATATCGCTCTGATTAGCTTGTCCGCTATCACGTTGGATTTCCCCGGGATGTGCGTTGCTAACAGAAAATGCTGGGACGACACAGCCCATTGCCAGACCCTGAGGGCTTCTCGACAAAGGGGGTAAGACTTGGTTCTGCCTTGCTTGTTCAAGTACCAGACTACTGACATGTTGTCCATCTGAATTTCAATAGTTCCTAGAGGAAGAGAGTGCTGAAAGTACTGCAACTCCAGAAGTACCGCTCTCAACTCTAGAACATTGATGTGCAGATGTGATTCTTGATCTGTCCATGTGCCATGGGCAGTCTTTCCCTAAAAATGCCCCCACCCCCACCCTATCAGGGAAGCGTCCGTGGTCACAGTGGCTACTAGGAGGGGGAGAACAAAGGGTCTTCTGATTGTGACATGAAGAGACATCAACCACCACCGAAGGTCTCTCTTGCAAGAATCCGTGATTAGAATCATGTGGTGCATCGGTAGTTTCTGGTACAACCACTGAGCAAAGAGGAGCCATTGAAGAATTTGCATATGCATCCTTGCGAGTGGTATAGCTAGGATTGCTGCCACCATCAAACCTAGCACCTTCAATACCTCTGCTGCTGTAGCTTTGTTCTTTGACACCAGTGAGCTGATGTGTTGGCGGAGAAGTGAGACTCTTTCGACAGGAAGATGTAGAGTGGTAGTTGAGGTATCTAACTCTGCGCCTTTAAAAATGGTATGCTGCGATGATGATAAGGCAGATTTTTCGAAGTTGATTGTAATGCCTAATTGAGTGTCAGAGTGTATTGTGTTGCCTGAGTCAATTGATGCCTGGTGGTAGTGGTGAGGAGCCAATCGTCTAGGTATGGAAACACCTGGAATCCTAGATGTCTCAGGTGAGCCGTGACCACTGCCATGCATTTGGTGAACACTCTGGGGGCTGTAGTGAGACCAAAGGGCAGGGCTCGAAACTGGTAATGATTGGCTCCCAGCCAGAAATGCAGATGATCTCTGGAGCGTCTGTTCATCTTTATGTGATAGTACGCGTCCTTGAGATCTATGGAGCACATCCAATCACCTTTCCCTAGGAAGGGAAGAATGGACTGAAGCATGACCATTCGGAACTTCTGTTTCTTTATGAACTGGTTGAGTCTGCTGAGGTCCAAGATAAGTCTCCAGTCCCCTGTTTTCTTTGGTACCAAAAAGAATCTTGAGTAAGTTCTGAATCCAACTTGGTCTCCTGGGACTGGTTGGATGACTCTTTTTCTAGCAATCTGTGGACCTCTACGATTGCTTGTTCCCTGAGACTGGGTGGAACATCTTGGATTCTGTTTACAGGAATGGGAGGTGAAGAGAACGGTATGAAATATCCTCTGGAAATGATGCTTTGTACCCATATATCTGATGTTATGTTTAGCCAGGCTTCTGGGTACAAAGACAAGTGACCCCCGACTGCCTCCAGAGCAGAACAGTCGGGCCCCCTTTCAGGGGCACTGGTAGGGTTGACCAGAGAACTGACCCCTGCCACCCTGTTGCTGCGGACCCCTTCTGCTGCGGGGGCAGCGTTTTCCATTATAAACCCTTCCTCTGCCCCTAGAGGGGGTTTCTCCACGTGTGTCCTGAAAGGCTCCCTGTACTTTTTGGAACCACATTTTCCCCTCCCCTAGGGACCTTGGGGTAGGGCCGAGTAGGGGTAGAAAAACAGACTCCAACGGCAGATAAGGTCTTGCTTTCCTGCTCACACCTGGTTAAAGTTTCCTTTACTTGAGGCCCAAACAGTGATTAGCCATCGAATGGGGTGTTGATAAAGGAAGACTTAAAGGGTTCTGCAAAGGAACAGAGACGCATCCAGGCTTGTCTTTGAAGAGCAATGCCCGAACTAGAGGCTCTACGTGAACCATCAGCTGCATAGGATATGAGACGCATGGACGAGTTTACCACTGAGTTTAGGGTAGTGAGCTGGGCACCGACTTTGTCGGCTACCCCTGTAGTTACCATACCCTGGAGAGTATCTCCTAGCTCTTTCAGGAGATCTCTTTGTAGTCTTGTAAAATGGATTAAGTAGTTCAGTGATTGCAGAGAAAAAGTCGCTGAACTAAACATGCGTTTCCCATATCTCTCCATGACCCTAGAATCTCTGTTAGGAGGATGGATAGATGTGGATGTCTCAGAAACTTCCTTTTTGGTGGCTGCAGCTACCACTATGGCATCAACAGGCACTCCCTTTGACAAAAATGGCTTGTCCACTAGGGCAGACATGAATTTATTGGGCTTATGAGGAACAGATTCCATGGCCTCTGGTGACTCCCACGCCTTACGAGAGATCAGTTCCATGAGCTCATCATAAGGCGGAGACACCCAAGAAGTGGAAAGTTGAGACCCAAAAGCCTTCAAGAACATGGACTCATCCTCAGTAGGGGTATTGGACTGCCAATCGCCCCTCTGACTAAGGACCTCTAGTATCTCTGCAAAGGAGATATCCTCAGAGGGGGATCGAGGGGACCCTTCTGACTCATCCAAGTCCGTGTCAGATGTCAAAGACTCCTGTGGGGAGTCTAAGTGCCTCCTCTTGCACAGTCTCTTCCTGGGCACCTCCTCAGTGGGGGGGATCTAGGGAGGTCTCAGAAGAGCAGGGGATGCCTTGTGGGGGTACTTGAGGCTCGGGGTCTCTACGCTTAGGGGGACCGGTAGACAAAGAAGCAGACACAGGAGCTTGAGGGGAGAGGGAAGGCCGAACTGATGCCGACACTGTTATTGGAGACAAAACTCTCCTCATAGCATCGAAGGCACCATGGCTCCGATGAGAAGGAGTGGACAGACCCGAGAGTATCATCCGATCCTCCCGCACTGAAACCATGGGCTCCGATCCCGAGGTAAGAGCCGAGCTCATCTGAGCCGAAGCCCCGAGAGGAAGAGTCAGCACTGACAAATCGGTTTGACTATCCTCCCTGGACCCCATGGGAGAGCATCGGCTCCTAGAGTCCTCAGTCGGTGCCGAGGACATCTGAGTAGATGGAGCCGATAACACTGGTGCGGGCATCGGCTCCAAGGGTTCGACAATCATCGGTTCAGTTTCCTTCAGCTCCAAGAGTCCAGTACGGCTCGGAGGAGGAGTAGGCAAATCCCGTTCCATGGTCTTCGGCACCGACGAGCTGGTCGGGGCCAACAACAATTTGGCAAGTCCTGGTGCCTGTAAAAGCTTCTGCACTAGCCGATCCATGTCCAAATCTGAAAGGCTGACTGAGGGCTTAGATGAATGCACCGAAGGTGCTGACTGGAGCAGAGGAGAAGAGGGAACTTCAGAGACCGGCCCCAAAACTGAGAGCTGGCTCCGAATCAAAGGTACACTCAGTTCCGAGGTCTGTGGAACCGATGACCCTCCCTCTGAGGTTTTTGCCTTTTTTGCCACTTTAGGATCTGAAGATTTTGTGGATTTTGAGGATTTGGAGGACATGCTTGTACCCTCATGGCTACTCAAAACCTCAGAAAAGGAATGCTGTAGTAATCCCCTGTCTATTAGCTTCCTCCTTCTCTCCAAGAGGATTCTTGAAGAAAAGGAATGGCAAATGCTGCAAGTGTCTTGGAGGTGTTTAGCCCCCAGACAGTAGACACATTGAATGTGTCCATCGGTGATGAACATTTTCTGCCCACAATCTGGGCATTTTTTGAATCCTGATTAGGATGGGATTTTTCCTTGTCATCCGACATAGTTAAGTAAAACAAACCAGTATACTGCAAAGACTAAGACAGTAAAGTCCTTACTTAGACCCACAAAGCAACTAAGCCCAATCCGGGCACTATCTATAACAATTAACTATAGATTACAAATACAGGGCTAAAGAGGCCCAGAAAGAAAAACCCTGACTATTAGAAAAAGATTAATAAGTCTAAATAGGGCTAATGGCCCACACAAAACAACTAAGCCAACAGGGCACTAACTATCCAAAACTATAGATTCTATTATCTAATTTTCAAACACTAACACACAACTATCTTACGAAAAACTCTAAAACAAAAAGAAAGGTTTTTTTTTAACAAAACTTGCTGGTTTTTATCATAAATGGTCCGAGCTAGCTGGATCACCGAGATCTCTCTTGCCGCGGCAAACTAGATCTGAAGTAATTCCAGCAGTGCATTGTGGGATAATGGGCTTGGTCTTGAGCTACTGGCAAACCTTGAGCTTTGCTATCGGCCGTGTCAGGGCCGAGGATCAGCTCCGAACCCATCAGTGAGAATAATCGGCGAGATTTAACAACTTCACATTAAAAGTTTTAAAAACTACAAGCAGGTTTCTGGTACATACACAATGCTGGAACCACATTGTAGGGAGAAAACTGTATGAGAGGGTGGAGTTTTCCTTGAAATGAGAAACCTATGCCAACACTATAAATTAGTGAATATACTATTAACATATTGCAAATAACATAATAACCAACAAGTAATATTTAATTTAATTGACTAATTCAAGGAAAATCAGGGAGCTGTAAGCATTTTATCCCATTCCTTCAGAATTCTTGTGTATGTAATCACATCCATGAATAAAAACATATTTCCTCCAACATACCTCAAGATTATTCCTGTAGTTTACTTGTTGGCAATTGGGTGGCCTGTGTTCTACACATGTGGTTAACTTTTTGATAACACTGCAGACTCCATCCTACTTTTGGGTCCTACACCTCTTTTGTCAAAAGTGAACAGGTAATGTCTAATTTTCAGACATTTCCAAAACATTTGGATGAGATTTACATCTTCTTGCTCACCTCTCTAGCATTTTCTATCTGCTTTCCTCCCACCCTTAAAAACTGTACCAGTATGTGATACCATCCATATTACATCAACTGCTGTTCTTTACATTTTAACCTCTGGTTTATAGGGTTACCATCTGTCCCTCTTTGCACAAGACAGTTATTTGGGCAGTTGTGTCCTGCAGAGAAAACATGAAAATGGCAACTGTCATGAGATTTTTGAGCAACAAAATATGTCCTAAACGTTCTGCAACAGCTGCATAAAACTAAAGTGCACAAATTGTATAAGAGGAAACTTTTACTTTGGCAAAAAAGTCACGTCCTTTGTGATGGTTGTGACAGTCTGTCCTGCAAGATCTCACATTTCAGTATAAAATATCCCACTTTCAGAATATGAAAAGGTGGCAACCCTATTGGGTTGGGAAACCCACAACTCTCTATGCTTCCATTCTTGGACATCGATGAGTAACTTTTCTTTCCTCAGCCATGTACCATGCATCTGCTTCTTGACGGCTGTTTGTTTCCAACACATGTCCTTGTATATGGTTAATCACCCTTCCCTTCTTAACACCGATTTCCTACTCACTTCCTTGTTGATCCATTCCTGTCTAAATTTGACTTTAAATGTTCAAAATAAATCATTCTTCCCAGTGAGAATGTCCTTAAAGGATTTTAATGTTTTCCTTTCTTTAACAGAGTAAAGTTGATCCCATTTCATTTGCCACACACACACACACACACACACACACACACACACACACACAAAAAAAAGTCCAGAGACTTTCCCCAAGCTGGGTATAGTACCTTTTGGTGGAAGAGTCACCACCAGTTTCTTAGACTAATGTCCCTGATGGCTACTTAAGTCCAAAGGGTAGATGCGCAGAAAATGTACAACCCTATCCTTGTGACTACCTCCATGGCTGCTGTTGCCTCCAGACTTTCTCCAAACAGGCTGGCGTCTCCATCTATCTCTCCAAGTTTAACATTTCTCACATTCATTTAACATTTTCAGCAACTCAACAGTTGACCAATGCCAAAAGTGTGCATATATCTTCTCTTCTGATCCCCGCATGGTCTCTAACATTTTGTATTGCATGACCAAAGCATTCAAGTTTCAAATACACAGCAAAATCAAAATATAATGACCTTTGCCTAACATACAAGGCCATGTCAAACCCAGATTTGATGAATATGCTTCACCTCAAAAAATCTAGATCCATCAGAGCCACAAGGGCGGGAGACTTAAACCTCGACACGGCTATTAATAGGACGTGCTGGAGAGATAGATTCATCACCCAAAGACTCCCTATGCTGTGGAACAAAATCCCGGTACATGTGAGGCAGAGTACCTCGCTGGCCTTGTTCAAGAGAAATCTTGACCTATGGATGGGAGATCGCAGATATACCCCAGGAATTACCTCAGTGTCACTGCTCGACAGAGGCACAGCAAAATAATGGGTATAGTTCCCCATACTAAAGGGGTGGCGTAAGCCACAAAACAATGGGCTAGGCTTATAAATGCCCTTGGGCAGATAGCCTAGTATGAACCTATGAACCTATGAACCTATATGATAATATAAGTGCCTTTATCGATATAACCAGTTTTGAATCAAACTTCTTTTCAGGCTGATAATGTGGTCTGCTACTGTAATGTTAACTTTATAACACACACACCAAAAAAAATGCAGTTCATTTGAAAAAAAAAACAGTCGCAAATAGACACACACACAGACAAAATCTTAAATGTTTATGGACTATATCCATTACAGTGTTTTAATTGGAAATAACTACCGTAAGTTGCATAAGTCCTACTTACATGTAACAGTAGATTTTCAAATTCTTCCCTACTAAAGTCGCATTTTGGCTTATCGACCAAGATAACCCAGTACTGGCCAGGTTTCAAAAGCTCAGACTTTCCTCCTTCTGTCTTCCTGTGACAGCTGATTGGTTGAGTATATCCTGAGAGACAAGCCTTCAGCTGTCAGAGGCTTTTTTGTTTCCACAAAGAAGGAGAGGGAAATACATGAAGCCAGAATCATCTAGCAAGAGTAAGTTCACAGCCAATCACAATACCATATAAAAAACAAATTCAACAACAATCCTATCAAATAGGTTGAAACCCATCTGAACTATATAAGCTCAGTCTGCGAGAGGGTGGGTGCTGCCACTGAGGCAGTGAGGAATTCAAACATCAGGTAAATAGGACTTACACAACTGTACTATGTTCATCATTTTCACTGCCTCAGTGGCATTTTGAATAGATTCACAAAGCTTACTCTACCTGGGAGGTAGAAGGATAAGGATCCAAGAGACCCTGGAAAATTGTTGTAGCAAAACTTGTTCTGGACCTTGATAAGGAATCCAGTTTGTAGTGCATTGCGATGGTATGGACAGAGCTCCCAGCTGCTACCTTAAGCATGCTTCCAGAGTCCACCCCTTTCCAACATGTTATCAAACAGGATAAGGCCCTAGCTGAATGAGTCTTAACCTTGCCTGGAAGAGATTTACCATTGTGGGAGTAACAGAAGATAATAGCAGAGGACAATCATTGTGCAACAGTTTGCTTAGAGACAGGTTGACCTTTCTTAGCACCTGTATAGTAGTCAAATGACTATTCAGCATTTCTAAAGAGTTTTGTTCTTTAAGGTAATTCCTGAGCTGCCAGTGCACATCCAAGGCACGTAGAAACTTTTCTCCCTTGTTATTTTTTGGATCAGAATAGAACACTGGGAAAATGACTACTTGATTCAATGTAAATTCTGACACAACTTCAGGCATGAATGATGGGTTAAGTACATAATACAACCCTGTCTTTGCAAAAACTCAGATAAGGATGGCCCACCATGACAGCTTGCAGCTCAGAGACGTGTTTTTGCCGATGTCAGAGATACGAGTAAAACAGTCTTCTAAGTAGTAAGCCATAAATCAGCCTGAGAGGCAGGGTCAAAAGGAGGAAAGATCAATTTTTCAAGAACAAAGCTGAGATCGAGGGAGGAGTAATTTGCTTTCAAGGGAGTCATACATGCAGCAATCCTTTCATAACCTGTTTGACAACAAAAAGAGCTGAACAAAGAGAATCTATGGGCAATCAAGCTGAGATGGTTGCAAGATGCACTTTAGTAGAAGCATATGACAAGCCATCTCTAATCAGCTCACACAAATATTTCAAAACCAGAGGGGATGATACCTTTTCAGGGCCTCCGCTATTGACTAGGCACCACCTAGAAAATCTCTTCCACTTGTAAACATAGGATTTTCTAGTTGCAGGGTTTTCTTGCCTCCTTAAATACCTGCTGCACATCGCATGGAACAAGTACCTAAAAAGTATCAAAATAGAATCATTGAGGCTGTCAGTTGCAATTGTTCTAAGCTGGGGTGTACCATTTGCCCCTGATCTGTGTGAGCAGATCCAGTCTCTGATAAAGCTTGTGGTAATTCTCCTTGGCCAATTCCATTAAAAGAGAGAAACAAATCTGCTTGGGTCAGAAGGGGTTACCACAATGATCTTTGGTGATTCCTTTTGAATCTTAAGAAGTACCTTGGGAAAGGGTGGAAATGCATACAATGACATTCCCAGCCATGGGAATGACAGCTTGTTTGTCTTCCATGTATGGCTACAAGGATGTCTTGAACATAATTTTTTCAATTGCTTGCTTTGAAAGGAGGTGAACAGATTGACTTCAGCTCACCCCCACATCTGGGTCGAGTCCTGGAAGACCTCTATATGGAGCTTCCACTCGTGAGGGTCTGTCTGCCACTGTGTTTTGCTCTGATGGAGTGTACGAGACCTAATGAGTCTGAGAATCTTGTAAAGCCAGCTTCTAGGCCATCATTATTAACCAGCAAAGAGAGTATGACCTTGTGCCCCCTTAACTTACTCAGGGACCACATCATGATAGTGTTGTTTGCATACCTCTCCACTTCTTAGCAGATTAAATCTGACAGAGACTAAAATAAATGGGGGGTAGGGCAAAGGCTCATAAATACAAATAGATTTTAAATATTGCTTTTATATACTTAGAAAGCACTGGTATGTATTTTCTGAAGGACTTTGAAGTCTTAAACTCAAATGTTTGTCATTATTTAGTGATTAAAATCCTCAGTGATTTTCCAGAAAACCACAAATTTTATTAAGAACATAACAAAAATATGAGGCAAAGATCAGGACATTCTGTGAAAATCTGGACAGCTGAGAATTATGGGCATCTGGAATAGTAGAAGAGGGCCTGAAACATTAGTAGTGAAGACCTTTTAAGGCATGAGTCACTGCCAACATCTCTTTTATATTTACGTGCTTTAGCATGCCCTGAGGACCCCATATGCCTTGCACTTGAACTTTCATCGATACCATTTGTGAAGATTGGGTGAAGATGGGTGAAGGCTGCCAGCCTAGCCAGTTACAAGTTTGGAGATAATTCTGTCATCAGTAAATATTAATGTACCAACAGTGCACTCTACTGACCAAGTAAAGCATGTTGTGACCCTTTGATGTTAAAACTCAGAGCCAGTAAGTCTAG
Source organism: Protopterus annectens (assembly GCF_019279795.1). NCBI lineage: Eukaryota > Metazoa > Chordata > Ceratodontiformes > Protopteridae > Protopterus > Protopterus annectens. Next base: position 1,195,938,895 of record NC_056731.1, on the reverse strand, counting down.
AGTGAGGCATCCTGCCTATTGTTTTAAGGCCAGAGTTACAGGCCAGAATTTGCACGCATAAATGTCCTTTATTGCTCTGGTTTCTGCCCAGAGGTGAAGAATGTAAATGTAGTTTCTGTCAGGGAAGTGTGAAGAATGATGTAATGTGAACCAGGAATGTTATTTTAAAAACAGAGAGAATCAGAGAGCACTAAGCATTTTTGTCTTGACCATCCAACTCACCAGCACTGTCTTGCTCTATATGTAAGTTTATCTTAGATTTGTGTTTTCTCTTAGAAATAGCTAGAAACTAGAAAGATTAGACTAAGTGTTTTTCTGTGATGTCAGAATTGTGCTGCTGAATTATTTTGACTATTTCTATGTGATCTCTGAACTCTTGACTAGCACTGTGTAGTAAAAAGCATTGTCTTGTGTGTTGACTATTTTTTATTAAATATTTCAAACCCTTTCAACTGTGGCTGTTTTTGTAGAGATAATTTAAGCTCTTTAGAGTACTTGCATGACTTTGGTAAAATTGTACAAAGCCACTCCAATAGCTTTAGCCCTGGGCTATACTACCAATTGAATGATAATATTGCACAGTAGTAACTGGACACCCCTTTAAGGGCCTTTGAGTAGCTGATAAATATTAGTGGGTGGTGGCAGCTGGTACTACTGTATAGTCTGGGAAAAAGGGGCACAGCTGGAGAACCTGTGCCAGTCTTTCCCAGGAGTGCCTGTGTGGTTCTCTTCTCAAAGTGTGTGTGTGCGTGTGTGTGTGTGTGTGTGTGTGTGTGTGTGTGTGTGTGTGTGTGTGTGTGTGTGTGTGTGTGTGTGTCAGCTACTTCGGCAGGGACATGAAGCACTGGTTGGACAGAGAGGGTGCTGGAGGTTGTAGCTTGCCCACTAGGCTGAGATCTGGACCGTATAGCTGTGCCAGTGGGGAGTCTAATTGGGGACCTGGAAAGCGAGGAAGCGACCAGTCCCAGACTGACTGTATTCTCTGTGTGCTCTTAAGGGAAATTGCACTTTACTGTGTGTATTTGTTATCCTTTCCTCCTATATGAGATGCCCCTCACTGGTGTTAGTGTAAGGATTGAGGCTCCTTGATTGCTGGGCCAGGGCACGGGCATCACATATTAATTGTTTGGCAGTGGTGGGATATCGACATCACATATTAATTGGCGGCAAATACTAATTGGCTTGTAGTGGTGAGGGTAGAGTGAATTCTTGTAGCTTGGGTACAGTGAGCTTTGAAGGTGTTTTGTACTCTAAATCAGCCATGCAGTGAATACTCAAGAGTTCAGATCACAATTGTTTTATTTCTTTTGTTAGCTTAGTTAGTCAGGGTTTGCAGGCAGCATATCAGCAGAGGAGTATGGAAAGTTGACAAGGATCCAGCTGGCTGAGATGTGCCAGGTTAGGGGACTGTTGCATGGAAACTTGACTAAGGCAGACCTGATTGCAACCTTGGTTACAGCTGCATCAGAAAACAGCAACCAGGAGGACAATCAGACTGGCAGTGGAGATATAATACCCTCAGAGAATGGACAGCTAAACCTTTTTGCAGAAGACTTAAAAATCCATCTGGAGCTAAAGAGACTTGAGCTGGAGACCAGGCATTTGGAGAGAGAAGCAGCTGAGAGACTGAGGAGTCTACAGGCTGAGGAGAATGAGAAGCTGCTATGCCTGGAAGTTGAGGAAAAGGAGCATCAGAGAAAGCATGAGAGGGAAATGCTGACTCTTTGCCAGAGTCATGGAGGTAATGGGGAAGGGAGTAACTGGACCCCAGAAGCACAAAAGGTCAGTAAATTTCTTCCGCAGTTTAAAGAAGGGGATAATTTTGATAGTTTCATTCATATGTTTGAGAGGGTATGCAAACAGTATAGTGTTGACCAAAGGCTCTGTGTACATTTCCTGACCCCCTTACTCCATGGTAAAGCTGTAACTGTTTAGTCAAAAATGTCTGACATTGCATGTTTTGATTATACTGCTGTTAAAAATCACTTGTTAGAATTGTTTAAGCTAACACCTGAAATTTATAGGAAAGGGTTTCGTGAGCATAGACGCAAGGCAGATGAAAGTATGTGTGAATATGTAGCTGAAATGAGCACTTATTTCCATAGGTGGTGAGTGGATGTCAGGTCACCACTTTTGAAGGGCTGGCAGACCTTTTGGTGTGGGAACAAGCCCTTAGCACTTTCCCTGAAAACATGAGGATCTGGTAAGCTGATACACAATGTGCTACTTCAGATGAGTTGGGGAAGAAGGGAGATCTATACCTGGCAAGAGGGCAGCCCTGCACAGGATAGGGACCCCCCCAGTACTGCTCATGGGTCTAAATGAACCCATGGTGGGCAGCCCAGACTTCCCCAACATAATTTGCCAGTAGCAGGGGAAGCCACTAGTCCAGGTACATGCCCAGGAGTTAGGGATAAATGTTTTGAATGCAACCAGTGGGGCCATGTGGTATACAGGTGTCCACGAAGGCAAGGTGGGGAACAAAAGGTGAGGGAGTCAGTAAATGGGAAAGACAAAATGCCAATAGTATGTTGTCTTGGGACAACAAGGGTACCAAACTACCACCAGAGGTTATATCCTATTGTAGTGAATGGCATAGAGGCCATTGCCAAGAGAGACACTCCCTCTGATATAACCATTGTAAAGCCTGCAATGGTTACAGAGGAGCAATACTTGCCTGGACAGTCTACTCCAGTCAGGGCTTTAGGAGGGATCCCATTCCAAATACCTTTGGCTAGGGTTCACCTGCACTGGGAGGGTGGAAAAGGAAGCCAGCAAGTAGGTGTGTTTGAGGCTATACCTGCAGATGTTCTGATAGGGAATGATTCTGACAGTGCAGTACCCTGTGCTTGTGTAGTTACACATAGTCAGGCTTGGAGAGAGGCAGGTAAGTCTGGTAGCCTGGGGGAGACCCAGACAGACTGCATACTTGCAGCCAGGACTGGTGAGGTGATTACTTCAGGGAGGGAGCTACCCTGTAACAGTGAGACTGAAGGTGAGCCACAATTGCTTGGGAGTACTGATGGTCCCTTGGGAAAAAGTATATCCTAGTGGTAGTGGATTACGCTACACGATACCCTGAGGCAGTGGCTTTGTCCTCCATTGAGGCAGAGAAGGTGGCAAATGCTTTGTTAGAGGTTTCCCAAAAGAAATAATGACTGACAGAGGTGCCAATTTCATGTCAGACCTACTGGCTTGTCTGTGGAAGTCCTGTGGGGTGAAACACATGAAGACCACCTCCTACCATCCCCAGACTAATGGTCTTGTTGAGAGCTTAAACTCTAGAATCAAGTCCATGCTATGGGCATTTGCAGATCAGTTTAAGAGGGAGTGGGACAAATATCTGCCCCAAGTAGGTGTGCTTGAGGATATACCTGCAGATGTCCTGATAGGGAATGATTTTGATAGTGCAGTACCCTGTGCTTGTGCAGTTACACTGTTAGGAAAATGTATAACTGCAATGCAATATGTAGGCGTAGTGTATTAAAATGTACAACTGCAATATGCAGGTTTAGTGCATTAATGGTTAAAAGGAGTTAATACATTTATTCTGCTTATTCTGTGTGAAAATATGCAGCTGCTAGAAGCTCTGAAAAGAGAACAATGGATGCCTGTAAATCCACCATGGTCAGCAGAAAGTGTATTGAGGCCAGGACTGTACCTTAAATGTATCATATCAGAACTAGAGAAAGAATTGTGAGAAACTAAGGGAAGCTGAAACAAACTCAAGGCCAGGTTGTTTTTCTCAAAAAACATGATTTTGCAAGACAGCAATTATTTGACCATGTCAGCAGCAAATCTAATAATAGCATCGTTCTGTGAACTTGTAGAAAACTGTATAAAAACTGTAGGCTGAACTATGGAAAATCAGACAAACCTTGTATCTACATGCTTTGTCTCCTAGTGCAAGTAATAAAGGGTGCCTTGCTTGAACCTAACGTGCATTGATCTTTGTGTTTTCCTTTACAGATTGGTCCCTCGAGCCGGAATCCCTCTCTTCACCTCGGATCAGATGGCCAGGTGGCTGAAACCGTACGGGGAAGAAACCAAATCAGTTCTTCTTATATGTGAAGTCCTCCGACTGAATTGTCGTCAAAAGAGGCCAGCCACTTTCTGATCTGTGACTGAAGGACTGGTTTTCCGTGAATCGGTGATCAATCACGTGGGCTCAGGTAAGGTGAATCTACTTTTTTTTCTGTTTTAGGATCAGGGACTAGATGTGTATCGTTTTTGTCAGATTGTATTTTTCTTACAGTCAGGGATAAAAAAAGGTACTGTCTTGTCACAGATCAGGAGAAACAGAATAAGTAGACTTTAGGTAGTCATTCTGAAGAGTCTATAACAAAATCCGTGGTACATGTTAAAACTAGAGAATCAAGGTGAAGTTACGTAACAATCAAAAGTAAGGGAAAATGGGTAATAACTGTGCAAAAATACCCCGAGACCCACCGTTAACGGAAGATGCAAAATATATGCAGTCACAGCGCGCAGACAATGTCAGATACTTTTCAAAATGGGTTATTAAATACGAATTTGACGGAAAATTGGAAAAATCCTTACTCATCAAACTAATTAAACAACTTAAAACTGATTCTAAAGGTCAGGTAAAAAAGCAACGACAGTTAGGAATTCCCCAGGCACACAGGTGGCTGGAGGAAGTAAACCGTAGGGACCAAAAGAACAAGGATTCAAAAACAATGCTTTTAGATAGGGAGGATAACAACCTAGTAATAGCAACAGCACCTCGACCTCCCCCTCCCTTACTAGAATATGGAGCGAGCAGACAGGTAGATTCACCTCCGCTATATCCTGTGGTCGTTGAGGATAGTGACGCTATAAAACTAGCTAAAATAAGGGTTCCCACTGAAACTAGGTCCTGAACAAAAGCAGGTAATTGAGAGTCATGGCAGAAATTTAAAGACACACAACCTGCGGGAGAAGAAGAAGAGGAAATATGTCCACTCATAGAAGTACCTAACCCTCAGGCTGGGCAGGATAATCAGGATCCAACTATCTTAGTATACAGACCCTGGACTCCGGAAGATATCCGGAAAGCTACAGAAGGGATTCCCCATCCGAAAATTAATTTTAGAAAATTCTCAGACGATTTACAAGGAATGAGGCTAAGTTATCATTTAAACGGGGAAGAAATAGAAAGGATAGTTTGACAGATTGTAGGGCCAGACTGGTACATGATTTGTGGCAATTGGAATCCTCGTGATGCTGAACAAAAGCCCCTTCCTCATAGCAGTGCAGATTTAGATGCTAGAGTAAAAGGACTTACAGACCGCATCTCTGAAAAATGGAAACCTAGGGCAGACTGGACGTGCATTAATCAATGCATCCAACAGGAGGGTGAGACAGTTGACCAATATTTTGCTAGGCTACTGGAATGTTTTAATAACCACTGTGGGATGCAGATCCCCGAAGACCAAAAACAAGATTCCCCATATGAACAACAGTTGAAAAATGCATTTTTGAAAGGCAGTAGTGCACCTCTAAGCAGTTTCATTACAAAACATATGGTTGATCATCGAACTGGCAGGCTACAATCACTACTCGAATATGCTAGGCATGCCGAAAGGCATTTCAATAGTAAAAAGAAAAAGAAGGCTCAAGTATTTTCTGTAGAGGACGGAGCGGAAGTTTATGTAGTACACCCCGGAAAGAAGGGCAGGAAAAATGCACAGGGAGGTAGGCAGTCTGATCAATGATCAGAAGACTTTGAAGGACGCAAGAAAAGGGGTGAATGTTTCAAATGTGGTAAAAAGGGACATTTGGCAAGGGACTGCAAGAAAAATAAGAAAGCAACTACGGAAGACAAGGAAGGTGAAGACTGACTATATGATAGTCAGTAATCATTAGAAGGGGCTAGTGCAGAAAGGACAAATGAGAATGTGAAAAGGGAAATAGAGAAAGTACAGGGAATTGATGACGATGAAGTAGAAGATGAAGTACTAGACTTGGCTTTATTGAGCTTGGAGCTCTACTTAGCAGAAACTAAACCAGAAGTTATACTTTCGGTGGAAGGCAGGGAAGTCAAATGTTTGTGCAACTCAGGGGCATCACAAACCCTGATACACCCCTCCAAATTGCCAGAAAACTCAGAATCATCTGACTACATATTAGTCAAAGCAGCTAATGGGCAGCTATATCAGGAGCCCCTCTCCCGCAATATTACAATAACTGATCCTATTTCGGGATTGACACAGAAAAGTAAGATTGTAGTTTCTGCAAAGTCCCCAGTGAATCTCTGTGGGCTGGGATCTCATGCAGTTATTTGGTATAGCAGTAGTCCCAACCATGCAGGGAATGGAAGCACAGCGACAAACTGACACCTTTACAGTGCAATCGGGGGGTGAAATATTTTATTGGTATAGTCAGGACTTGGTCACAACTGGTCCCGGGACTGTGACCAAGGAGCTGATGAACGTAGCTATCAGTAAGTTTCCCTCCCTCGACATTGATAAACAACACCTGTTACATTGTACTCTATATTTTTGTAATACACCAGGACCCGATAAGGAATATGAAGAAAAATTATTTAAGAATCATACAAATAGATTAGTACTGCATAACCTGCACTGGGACATAGAAGGGAATAGTGAAGTCAGCTGTTCGCTGCCTCAGGAATTTTTAACACTTTATAAATCTAATCGATTACCACATGTTAGCCTGACCAAGAATAAAAATATACAGTGGGCAGACCTAGGGGAGAAAGCCACAAAATGGGAGAAACAAACAGAACTGGAACTGTCAGGACAGGAAATACAAGTACATTGAATTGTGTGACACAGACCAACCCAGCTGTGCACCTGCATTCTCTTGAAGACAGCTGATGGACACTCCTACTGAAGGAGGAAGAAAACTCCTTGCGAGATGTACCAGAGACTCTCTGGTCAACAGGGAAATCAGATGTAGGACTTATCCGTACAGCAGGGCCAGTTAATATCACACCGAAATCAGCATTTAGACCACAGAAAAGACAATACCCCTTAAGGAAAGATGCAGAGGCAGGGATAAAACCTATCATAGCAGCATTACTTAAGGGAGGGGTACTAGTGGAATCTCCCGATTCTCCGTGTAATACACCTTTATTTTCAGTTAAAAAAAGCCAATGGAAAATGGCATATGGTCCAGGATTTGCAAGCTGTGAATGACGCAGTAATACCAAGGGCACCCATAGTGCCAGATCCACACACACTGTTAAATGACTTAAAACCTCAACAAAAGTATTTCTCTGTGGTGGATATTAGTAACGCAGTCTTTTCAATACCGATACACCCAGATAGCCAGTATTGGTTTGCACTCACATTTCAGGGAAAAAGATACACATATACGAGACTACCACAGGGATATTGTGAGAGCTCTATGATATTCTCACAGGAAATGTCAAGTAACTTGGCAAGGTTTAATCCACCAAAGGGTAGTCAGATTTTACTTTATGTTGATGACATTTTGTTAGCGGCCCCCACCCTGCAGGATTGTAGGGAAGATACAGTAGCACTTCTATGATTTTTTAGCTGCTGAGGGACATAAAGTAAACAAAGACAAACTGCAGCTCTGGAAAAAACAAGTGAAGTACCTAGGATATGTGATATCCAAGGAAGGTAGAACATTAGATGAGGACAGAAAAGTGGCAATCTTGCAGGCACCAAAGCCTACCACCAAGAAGGAAATGATGTCCTTCTTGGGAACGACTAATTTTTGTCGAAGCTGGATTCCAAACTATGCCTTGGAATCTGCACCCTTAACTGACCTTATATATAAAAGACACCCATGGCAGTGCAAGATTTGTTACAATGGACATCGGAAGCAGAATCGGCTTTTTTGTAAACTGAAACAATTAATAGCATCCTCTCTAGTTCTGGGATTACCAAATTATCATAAAAGTTTTTTCCAGTCTGTAGATTGCAAGCAGGGTTATATGACATCAGTACTAACACAACATGGGGATAAGCAACGTCCCATTGCTTACTATTCATCACAGCTGGACCCAGTGGCAAGGTTACTACCCCACTGTGTCCAGGCAGTTGTTGCAGCTGCAATGGTGGTACAGGCATCAGCTTCAGTAGTTTTGTTCCACTCCCTCACTTTGAGGGTACCCCATGCAGTCGCAATTATCTTGTTGCAAGAAAAGGTGGCATTTTTCCCCTGCTAGTCATCTCTCCCGCATGACTATATTATTGAGCCAACCTCATATGACAAATGAATGATGCACGACTTTGAACCCTTCTACTCTGCTACCAACCCCTGCAGACGGCACACCGCACCGCTGCCTGCAGGTAATTGAGCAAAAGACCTTACCTAGAAAAGACCTCACAGATGACCCCTTGGATAATGCTGAGGTGACATACTACGTGGATGGCTCGTGCAAAAGGGGCCCTGCAGGACAGAACCTAGTAGGATATGTAGTAGTCTCTGATACTAAAGTTATAGAAGCAAAATCTTTACCACACCATTTATCTGCACAGGCAGCAGAATTGATTGCCCTGACACGGGCATGTACTTTAGCAAAGGGTAAATGTGTAAACATTTTTACTGATAGCCAGTACGCTTTCTCCACTGTACATGCATTTGCACAACAGTGGAAAAACCGGGGAATGATAACATCTACTGATAAACCTATAAATCATGCGCAGTTTATTTTAGATCTTTTAGAATCTATTCAGTTACCTCAGACGGTGGCCATTTGCAAATGTGTAGCTCACACCAAGCAACAAGATAGGATTTCAAAAGGTAATGCAAGAGCTGATACAGCTGCAAAACAAGCAGCTACAGAGGTATTTCTTTTAAATGAGGAATTACAACCCTCTAAAATTTTGAATCTGGATATGTTAAAAACAATGCAGACACTTACTACGCAAGCTGAAAAACAGCGATGGATAAAACGAGGAGCAGTCCTCGAAGATGGGCTATACATCTCTAAGGAAGGGAAACCAATACTACCCACTAATTTGTTCCGTTATGCGGCATTGTTGAGTCATGGACAGTGCCATGTCTCAACAAGGGGGATGATACAGCTGGTGAACCAAGTGTTCACAATGTACGGATTTACAAACTATTCTAAAAAATTTTGTTTACTGTGTCAGATTTGTAACAAACACCATGCACAGGGGGCGATAAAGCCCAAGCAAGGGAGTTTTCCCACACCACCATATCCGTTTCACACTATCTGTATGGATTTCATAGAATTGAACAAATGTGAGAATAAGAAGTATTGCCTTGTCATTATAGATATGTTTTCCAGATGGGTGGAAGCCTTTCCAACCAAAAACCCAAATGCAGCTACAGTGGCAAAAGTACTTGTCAAGGAAATTATTCCTAGGTTCGGCATTCCGGAGAGAATCTATAGTGACAATGGTACGCACTTTGTAAATCAAACCATACAGTAGCTAAGTAAGCTTTTTGGTATTTCTTTGAAAAATCATTGTGCATATCATCCGCAGACTGCAGGGCTGGTTGAAAGACATAATGGTATACTGAAAAGCAAACTAAGGAAATTGATAGTTGAGACAGGGAAAACCTGGCTGTACTGTTTACCCCTGGCACTGTTGAATATGAGAACCATCCCTACAGCAAAAGGACTGACTCCTTTTGAGAAGCTGTATGGGAGGGCTTATTACACACCCCAGTGGAAACCTCTCATGTCATCAGACTAGGAAGCTGATTTTACGTTAGCTGAATATATGAAAAAGTTGTTGATTTCTAAACATCTGTTGCAGTTTAATTCTTTTTCAGGACAAAAACAAACCGAAACATCAGAAGTGGCAGTGACACCAGGAGACTGGGTGTGGATTAAAATCGTGAAGCGAAAGAACTGGGCATTGCCAAAGTGGGAAGGTCCTTACCAGGTGCTTCTTTCAACACCTACTGCAGTCAAAATAGCAGAGCGAGCTTTGTGGATACAGCTGACGCACTGCAAGTTGGTGAAGAACTTCAAGCTGGACAAAGACCTTACCTCTCCATCGGGACCCTAAGCACAAAAGTCTGGCTACAAAGGGGGGTCAGATCAATAGGAACTGATCCATCTCAAACCCAGTGAAGCAATCATCGGTGCTGGGGTCCTATAGGGCAGAGAGTAAGATCACGTGCCCTAGGTGAAGATGACGGAAGCAAGAAAGATCCAAATGCATTTGTTTGGAAGAGCCGCAGAAAACAGGAATGTAGAACAACCATTTCCGCAGAAATATTGCATGACCATCCTGTTGACTGTATTAGTAATAATAATCTTTTTATTGTGGCCATTTCTCTTCTCAGCCACACAAGTAGAATGAAGTAAATGTGCAAAGTGGCACCCAAATTTCAATACTTATCAGGCTATTAAGCACACTTATGCAGACACCCTCAATATCTCCAATTGCTGGGTCTGTGCAGCCATTCCTACTGCACATGGAGGAATACCCTTAATACAGATTCCCTTAAATATGAATCAAACCTGGCAAGCACTACTGAAGGATGCAGTAAATGTGACATTGATTAAAAGAGTGACCCAATTTTTACCCAAGGCAAAAAGAGGAACAGTATGCTTTCAAAACTACGGAAAAACAGAAGTTAGAAATAGCACCTGTAATATGACAGTGATACATCACTGTACCGGGAATTCCTGCACCACAACAAACGAAGGCCAGCAATTACAGGTTGGCAATAGCAATGACTTTACTGAAAGGAAGAAAACAGTTGATGAAAATCAAATTGTGTATAGTAAAATGTTCTGGGTTATGACCCAACAAAAGCCCGGTAACTATACATTCGGCAACATTTCAGTCGCAATTCCTGACTGCTACTTCATGTGCGGTGATAGAGCATATAAATGGCTACCAGGCAACTGGTCTGGAAGCTGTTTTCTGGCATATCTGATTCCAGCAATACGACATGTATCGACACTACCGCAGGGGAAAATTTGAAATGTTCGAGAAATCAAGAAACCCGCTAATCCGGTGGGACAAGTTGATGCATCCTGGATATATCACCATGATCTAGCCCATGTGAGTGACAAAGGACTGTCGCACATGGATCTGGGCTATGACATCATATCTTGGGCGGGCATAATACCAGCATACGGAGCAGTGAAATTGATCTGGGAGCTGAGAAAACTATCCAAACTTCTTGAGACAATGAGTAATGTGACTTTTTCCGCCCTAGAATTGGTGACTTGATGAACTCACAGCCATGAGTTTTGTGGTGCTTCAAAATCACATGGCTCTCGACTTCACCCTAGCGGCGAAAGGAGGGTTATGCGCTTTAATCCAGGAGAAGTGCAGTTCGTTTATTCCTGACAACAAACATGAAATAGCCATCTCGAAATAATTCAGCAAGTATTGGCCATGACCAAACCAGGACCGAATCCATTAACAGACTTTTTCCAAAAATGGTACGGGGGTTGGGGCAGCATCTTGATGAACATTCTGATTGCCATCTGTGTAGGGGCAGCCTTACTGATGGTGTGTGGATGCTGCTGCATCCCCTGTATAAAAGGACTAGTTGAAAATTTCATAGACGCTTCAATTTCAAAGACTTTATATCAGAACGTTGAGTTAGAGATACTGATTAAAAGCTGAAGAAATACTTTCACAAGCTTGAACTGAATGACTCTCTAACTGCAAATCCTGAGTGGGAAATGGTTAAGGGAAGAAAAACTGTTTATGCTTGTTTTGAAAGTCGAATAAAGTATTAAAAGGGGGGAAATGTTAGGAAAATGTATAACTGCAATGCAATATGTAGGCTTAGTGTATTAAAATGTACAATTGCAATATGCAGGTTTAGTGTATTAAGGGTTAAAAGGAGTTAATACATTTATTCTGCTTATTCTGTGTGAAAATATGCAGCTGCTAGAAACTCTGAAAAGAGAACAATGGATGCCTGTAAATCCACCATGGTCAGCAGAAAGTGTATTGAGGTCAGGACTGTACCTTGAATGCATCATATCAGAACTAGAGAAAAAAATGTGGGAAACTAAGGGAAGCTGAAACAAACTCAAGGCCAGGTTGTTTTTCTCAAAAAACATGTTTTTGCAAGACAGCAATTATTTGACCATGTCAGCAGCAAATCTAATAATAGCATCTTTCTGTGAACTTGTAGAAAACTGTATAAAAACTGTAGGCTGAACTATGGAAAATCAGACAAACCTTGTACCTACATGCTTTGTCTCCTTGCTGCAAGTAATAAAGGGTGCCTTGCTTTAACCTAACGTGCATTGATCTTTGTGTTTTCCTTTACATGCACGCAGTCAGGCTTGGAGAGAGGCAGGTAAGTCTGGTAGCCTGGGGGAGACCCAGACAGACTGTATACTTGCAGCCAGGGCTGGTGAGGTGGTTACTTCAGGGAGGGAGCTACCCTGTAACAGTGAGACTGAAGGTGAACCACAGCTGCTTGGGAGTACTGATGGTCCCTTGGACAGAGTGACTGCAAAGGAAGGGGTGAGTAGTAGTACCCAGGCTGACAGTGAGGCACCACTGTCAGAGGATGCCAGACTTCCTGTGGAAGGGGAGCTGGGAAGGGTTACCAGAAGAGAGTTGAGACAGGCTCAGCTTTCAGATCCTACCTTGCAAAGCCTGAAGCAGGTAGCTAGGGAGACACCCGATTCTCAAGGAAAGGGGGAATCTGTATAATGGGACAAAGGGTTACTATACAGAAAGTGGACCCCTGAGGGAGAGCTAGAAGGTGAGAGAGTACAGCAGTTGGTAGTGCCTAGAGCCTACCATCTGGTGATTCTAGCCATAGCCCATGATATTTCCTTTGCAGGTCACATGGGCATAAAACGTACACAGAGGCGTATTATGCAGAACTTCTATTGGCCTGAAATTTCCAGAGATGTAACAGGGTACTACAGGACCTGTGAGCAGTGCCAAAAGGTAGGCAAGGCAGGAGACAAAGTGAGAGCACCTTTGATGACTTTGCCTGTGATTGAGGAGACATTTCAGAGAGTAGCTATGGATATGGTGGGTCACCTGCATACCCCAAGTTCCACAGGGAAAAAGTATATCCTAGTGGTAGTGGATTATGCTACACAATACCCTGAGGCAGTGGCTTTGTCCTCCATTGAGGCAGAGAAGGCAGCAAATGCTTTGTTAGAGATTTTCAGCAGTGTAAGTTTCCCAAAGGAAATACTGACTGACAGAGGTGCCAATTTCATGTCAGACCTACTGGCTTGTCTGTGGAAGTTCTGTGGGGTGAAGCACATGAAGACCACCTCCTACCATCTCCAGACTAATGGTCTTGTTGAGAGGTTAAACTCTACAATCAAGTCCATGCTACGGGCATTTGCAGATCAGTTTAAGAGGGAGTGGGACAAATATTTGCCCCATCTGTTGTTTGCTTACAGAGAAGGTGTTTTACCCTTTGAGTTGCTGCATGGGAATAGGGTGAGGAGACCTCTAGATTTAATTTGAGATGAATGGAAAGGTGAGTGCAAGTCTCACAAGGGGTCTGTTGTGGCATACGTCTTAAACCTCAGGACAAAGCTCAGGGAACTCATGGGCTTGGCCCAGGAGAACCTGGAAGAAGCCCAACAACAGAAAAAGGTGTGGTATGACAGGAATGCTCGAGCCAGAGAGTATGCTGTGGGGCAGCAGGTAATGGTTTTCATTCCTGTCAGACACAACAAACTGCAAGACAGAAGGCAGGGGCACAAATTGTACCATGTTAACATGATGAAACCTTACCATGATAGGGAGGCCCTTGTGCTGAGCATTTGCAGTGGATTGCAGGAGGAGTCTGAGGAAGATCTGGGGACTGACACCTCAGTGGAAGGGGTAGCAATATCCCAGCAGCTATCTCCTACCCAGGTTTGAGAAATCCGAGCAGTGTTACAGGAGTTTGGGGACATATTCACTGGGAAACCAGGGTGCACCCACCTGGTTTAGCACCAGGTGGATATAGGACCCCAAAGGCCTACTAGGCAGGCCCCTTATAGGGTGACTGACAGAGTCAAACAGACATTGAGGGGGAGATACAGGAGATGTTGGAACTATGGGTAATTCAAGAGTCCAACAGTCCCTGGGTCTCCCCAGTGGTGCTGGTGCCAAAGAAGGATGGCAGCACCAGGTTTTATGTGGACTAAAGGAAATTAAACAGTTACACAGAGTCGGATGCTTACCCCATGCCTAGGACAGATGTGGCCCTAGTTCAGCTGGATGGGGCTAAGTATCTTACAAACATTGATCTTACCAAGGGTTACTGGCAGGTGCACTTGACTCCCAGTACTAGAGAGAAGTCCGCCTTTGTAACTCCTTTTGGCTTGTATGAGTTCAAAAGATGCCCTTTGGGATGAAGAATGTCCCAGTGACTTTCCAGTGGATGGTAGATCATATCCTAGCAGAAGCAGGAGGGTTTGCCCTTGCTTACCTAGATGATATTGCCATCTACAGCCATTCCTGGCCACAGCACCTTCAGCATGTCAGGGAGGTGCTGGACAGACTACAGAGGACAGGCTTGACCATTAAACCAAGCAAATGTCAGGTGGATATGGCAGAGGTCTCCTATCTAGGATATAGAGTGGGGAGTAGTAAGATAAGGCCAGAGCCTGCTAAAGTGGAAGCCATTCAGGCATGGCCTGCACCTGTTACTAAAAAGCAAATGAGGGCATTTGTAGGGACAGCAGGTACTACAGAAAGTTTGTCCCCAGTTATAGTACCATAACTGCTCCCTTCACAGACCTGACAAGGAAGAACAAGCCAGATAAGGTAGTGTGGACCCCAGCATGTGAGCAGGCATTCCAGACACTTAAAGAAGCTTTGGGAGGACCCCCAGTGTTAGCCAGTCCAGATTACAGCAAAAAAATTGTTGTGCAGGTGGATGCTTCGTACCATGGGGTGGGGGCTGTACATAGATTTCTTCAGAGGAGGAAGAGCACCCATTGGTTTATCTCAGTCGTAGGCTCCAACCCAGGGAGGAATGCTATGCAGCGGTAGAAAAGGAATGTCTAGCCATAGTGTGGGCACTGCAGAAATTTCAGCCTTATGTGTATGGAAGGAAATTCACTGTTATGACAGATCACAACCCCCTAACATGGTTAAACAGAGCCAGCCAGCAAAATGCCAAGTTGCTAAGATGGAACCTAGGGTTGCAAGCATATATGTCCATGCAGCACTGCAGCACGATTAGCAATGCCAATGCAGATGGGCTCTCGAGATAGGGAACAGGGTAAGGTATACTCAGATAGACCTAACTCCCCCAAGCAGCGTTTCTCAAGGGTCACTTGAAAAACTAGCTTGAGTTCTCCGGGGGGGGGGTGAAGGCTGCCAGCCTAGCCAGATAGAAGTTTGGAGATAATTCTGTCATCTGTAAATATTAATGTAAACCACAGGCTGGTGTCTTAAATGGTAAAAACAGTGTTACATGTGAAACTGGAAAATAATGTAACAACAGTGCACTGACCAATTAAAGTATGTTGTGACCCTTTGATGTTAAAACTCGGAGCCAGTAATTCTAGAGTGAAGCATCCTGCCTACTGTTTTAAGGCCAAGAGGTAATGGCCAGAATTTGCATGCATAAATGTCCTTTATTACTCTGGTTTCTGCCCAGAGATGAAGAATGTAAATGTAGTTTCTGTTAGCCTGGGAACCCAGGGAAGTGTGAAGAATGATGTAATGTGAACCAGGAATGTGATTTTAAAAACAGAAAGAATCAGAGAGCATTAAGCATTTTTTGTCTTGACCATCCAACTCACCAGCACAGTCTTGCTCTATATGTAAGTTTATCTTAGATTTCTGCTTTGTCTTAGAAAAAGCTAGAAACTAGAAATATTAGACTAAGTGTTTTTCTGTGATGTCAGAACTGTACTGCTGAATTATTTTAAGTATTTCTCTGTGATCTCTGAACTCTTGAATAGCACTGTGTAGTAAAAAATACTGTCTTGTGTGCTGATTATTTGTTATTAAATATTTTTAAACCCTTTCAATTGTGGCTGTTTTTGTAGAGATAATTTAAGCTCTTTAGAGTACTTGCATGCCTTTGGTAAAATTGTACAAAGCCACTCCAATAACTTTAGCCCTGGAATATACTACCAATTGGATAATAATATTGCACAGTAATAATTGGACACCATTTTAAGGGCCTTTGAGTAGCTGATAAATATTAGAGGGTGGTGGCAGCTGGTACTACCCTATAGTCTGGGAAAAAGTGTCACAGCTGGAGAACCTGTGCCAGTCTTTCCCAGGTGTGTCTGTGTGGTTGTATAAACTCTTCTCAAAGTGTGTGTGTGTGTGTGTGTGTGTGTGTGTGTGTGTGTGTGTGTGTGTGTGTGTGTGTGTGTGTGTGTCAGCTACCTTGGCAGGGACACAAAGCACTGGTTGGACAGAGAGGGTGCTGGAGGTTTTAGTTTGCCCACTAGGCTGAGATCTGGACCCTATAGATGTGCCAGTAGGAAGTCTTACCGGGAACCTGGAGAACAAGGCAGTGACCATCCCCGGACTGTGATCTCTGTGTGCTCTTAAGGGAAATTGCACTTTACTGTGTGTATTTGTTATCCTTTCCTCATATATGAGACACCCCTCACTGGTGAGGATTGAGGCTCCTTGATTGCTGGGCCAGGGCATGGGCATTGCACCTTTTCCCATGAAAAATCTAAAGAATTTGCCTGGACAGATTGAACTGGGATCTGAAGAGAGAGGGTGAGGTCCTGGATTTAGAGTTAGTGGATCCCTCCATACTGCAGTTTCTGTTTTACACATCCCAGTACCAGTACCTGGAAATCCAAGGGATGAAGGTGCTGGGTCAAACAATTCTTCCAAGTACCAATGAATTTTTTTCAGATGTAGTCTGGCTAGTGGTATAATGAGGATAATTGATGCCATGAGGCCTAGAATTTTGAGGAACTCTTTTGCTGAAGCATCTTCTAGAAGAGAAAAATTCAACAAAATGTACTGGTAAGGCAGGACTATATTTGCTGGCCTGAAGGTCATCCTTTATATTGTGCCTATCCACCACTCCAGGAAAATAATTCACTGAGAGGGTGTAAAGGACTTTTGAAGGTTCACTTTGAAGCCCTTGTGGGAAAGAAGGGATGCAACTTTATCTAAGGACTCCAAGCACCTGGATACATAATCTGTACAAATCAGCAAGCCATATAAATAAGGAAAAATGTGGATGCCTAGGGTTCTGTAATAGGCAACCACTGGGGCCAGACAATTTGTAAACGCTCGAGGTATAATAGATAGCTCAAAGGGTAATTCAGAGTACTAATAATATGAGCCAGACACAGCAAATCTCAAAATTATCCTGAAATTGGGAGCAATAGTAATATGATAAGTACCCTTGAGATCTAAAGCCACCATAAAACAGTGGTCTGGAAGCAACACTAGGATCGACTGTAAGGTGAGCATTTTGAATTTCAGAACATTTAACAAAGGTGTTTAGAAAGGACAAATCTAGTATGGGTCTCCAGGAGTGTTTTTTCTTTAGTAACAAAAACATTAAACATTTTGAAGTAAAATCCTTTGCCTTTATGTATCACAGATGATGATTCTATAACACCTGCTTCTACCATGTGAAGAAGCACTGGAGGAAACAACTTTGATTAATGTGGTGGGTGTGGGAGAATTCCACAAGAAAGGGGAGGATTTTCTATCCATTGCCAAGACTATTCTCCTCAAATTATTCTAAGAATCCATTTGTCTGAGACTATTCAATGCCAGGCTGTAGGGTTGAGAGACAGAGTGTGTCAGGGGATAGAGAAGGAAGGGTAGGACAGGAATTGGGGGTGCTTTGTGACACAGCCTAGTCATTTCTTTGTCGGGGGTTGATCCTTTTTTGGATAAGAATCCCTGTTGTTTGGTTTTGAAAAATTATCTTCTTGACATTTCCTTTTGAATCCCTGACTTTTGTTTGGTTGGAATTTTTTGATTTTTTTTTTGACCCCTTGAAGGAAGGCACCTTGTTTGGGAAGAATGTGGGCACATGAAACATCCTAGATACCCCATTAATTAATTTGCATCTATCATCCCGTTGTTTGAGAATCTGTGCTACAGAGGACCCAAACAACATTTCAGAACTTATAGATACATTCAAAATGTCATATTTAAATCTTCAGTGAAGTTCTGATTACCTAACCAAAACATACCATCTTAAAACAACAGAACCAGCAGAATTTGTCAAGACTGTATCAGCAAATTCAAGCACACCTATCAAAGAATATTTTGAAACCTGAGTCAATTTAGAATCAATTTCATTTATATAAGAATTTTGCTCTGGAGGTAAAGATACAGTAAAATCATCCAAACTGTAACCACACTGTAAAATTAATCTCCACATATAGCCTTGATAATTTAAAGTTCTAAAGGCTACAGTACCAGAAAGAGATGTTCTTTGACCCTGAATATCTAACCATAACCATTATTTATCAGGGGATGTTGTATTACATGAAGCCAATAATTTTTATTTGAGCAGGCAGCACACCTCTCAACTGTCCAGATTTTCCTCTCATATTTCTGGTCTTTTCGTCATAAAATTTGTGTTTTTCCTGCAAATCACTGAGAATTCAACTTACTGAATAATGACACAGATTTGAGTTTCAGACTACATATCCTTCAGAAAATGTGCCAAACCAGTGTTAAAATTAGCTCTAAAGGTTAAAACCTCATCAAACTGTCATAAAATAATTTTAACAGAAATGTAAACTATATTTTCTTGTCAAAAAGATTAAAATGTCCACAGTACACTCAAATAACTTTATTCACGGTAAAATCACAATCCAGTGTTACAAACACACAGTTATATATGTAGTAAATAATGTATAAATGCTGAAAAAATCCATGTTCTGCAATATTTTCCTCTTCTTCTTCTTCTTTCGGCTTTTCCCAGGTAGGGGTCGCCACAGCGGATCACCTGTCTGCTCATGATTGGCAGTGGAGTTTTACAGTGTCGGGTTGCCAGCCCGGCGCCCAACCTTCCACAGAAGGCACACCCACACCTAGGGCCAATTTAGAGTGTTCAATCCACCTACAGCATGTCTTTGGGATGTGGGAGGAAACCGGAGCACCAGGAGGAAACCCACATGACCACAGGGAGGACATGCAGACTCCGCACAGAAGGCACCCCAGCCGAGGATCAAACTGGAGAACCTCTTGCTGTGAAGTGGTAACGCTAACTGCTGCACCACCATGGCCGCCCTTCAGCAATATTTTCCTCTAAAAAGATGAAAAAGCAGAGTAACAACAGTAAAGACAGGCTTTTAATGTCTAACAGCACACATATACACTGTATTTCTCAGAAGAATACTAAATGTTTCCACAGAAAGAGTAAAAACAAACATTTTTTAAAGAGAGAAGACAAAACACTGCTACAAGCAGAAATTCCCCCAGGACTTACTCTAAACACTGACAGGAACAAAATATTAAAATAAATTATTTTTAAATATATATATATATATATATATATATATATATATATAGATACACATAGAAAGAATAATAAAATTAAAAAAGAGGATCCCCAAATAGGGATTATATGAGCAGTAAACCACAAGAAAAAATACAGCAATGAATCACATGAAGAGTCAGAGGACTTTCTTTGTTGGATGGCAAAAAACGACTGAGCACTAACTTTCATTGACAGCTGAAGGCATCTCTCTCAGGATATGCTCCGCCAATCAGCTGTCATAGGAAGAGAGAGTGGAGGGTCTGAGCTTTTGAAAGCTGGCCAGTACTGGGTTAACCTAGCAGATAACCCAAAATGCTACGGAGGTAGTGAGAACAATGAACATTTATTGTTAAACAAATTAGTTGTTTCTTACATTTCAAATAAAATAACATCTAATAAATAAGTATCGTGTCAAAAGTCTGAAAGGACAGTGTGAAGCATGAAAGTGTGACACAGTCAAGTCTAGCTCTGTTTACTAGATTGGGAAACAATTTTTTGTGCATACAGCTGGAAGTGTAACAAGAGTGGGGTGAAGGGGGCACGATCCAAAAGTGCATTGCTCTTCTCTGTACCGGCATTTCTGTTGTGTTAAGTAGCAGTAAACGTTTTTTTTTTCTTTTTTTTTCTTTTCACTTGAGCTGAGGGAGCATGGCCCTGCCTTGCAACAACAGTAAAACTCAAATTCTTGTTTTGTTTTTTTTTGTTTTGTTTTATTTCTTTATTTTTGCTTTTTATTTTTAAATAAGAATCATATGGAAATCTGGCAGCTAAACAAGTATGTTTAAACAGAATTAGCAGCTTGATATATGGAATAGTTAAGTACTAGTAAAGCCACTGGATATGTACAATACTTTGCAAGAACACAGATCACTAATGGTTAAAGGAAAGAAGTAAAGACATTCAGAGTAAAGGCCAAACAATGTAACAAAAAACAGGAGAAGCCTGAAGAGATTGTCACCATGCCTCATTTGTAGCTTCCTATAACACACACTGACATACATTCATTGGTAATGAGAAGACTAATGAAAAAGTGGTAGTGGATCACAGCTCCACTTCCGTGCTTCTTGTGTGTTCTACACCAGCTGCAGTGGCACAGAAGAACTATGTCCCAGGTTAACAGAGTTCGATTAGTGGCTCAGGTGCTTAAACGAGGCTGGCAGGCTAGAATTTGCATGCACAATCTGTCAAAGAGCTGTAATCATATTGCCACAATTCCTTGGAAGAAGGTGGCACTGTATAGGCATCCTGGGGTTGACTTTCAACTCATGAAGTAAGGCAAAGTACACTAAGACATGAAGTAAGTTATGGGACCACACAGTGATGTAGGTAACCCATCCCTCCTGCAAAGGGGCTGGGGAGTGGACCATTCAAATACCTAAGGACACAAGTGGCCCTTATAGCTGCTTGAATGACAGCCTCTACAGAAGGATCTCACCATAATTGTTCTGTACACTCCTAATTACAGTATAAAAAATGAGTTTGAGTCTACTTAGGGAGGCTTGACAGCAAACAGGGAAGATAGCATAAAGTATATAGAAAAAATACCCAGAATAGCAGTAATGCACTCTCTCTTAATAAAAATGATTGCAGCAATTCTCTATTATTAAACATGAAAATACATTTAAATACAACTATGTATCATGAGTAAATAAAACAATAGAAATAAATATTTTTCTGCTGATATGCATTCGTAATAAGTCTTTTTACCCTCATTTTGACCTCACAAAACCAAAGGAAAATGGTCTCATCCATCAGTTCCATGTTTCACTACATGCACTGTGCTTGGTCTGAATAACAGCTGATGTTCGGCATCTGTTTAGCATGTATATTGCTACTGTGTCCCAATATACATTCACAGATATCCATCTCTGACTGATTACCACAGCAAAGTCTTCTAGAAAAATAATTTTGGAGGTAGGAGTTTCAAGCTTAAAATAAGACCTATAGTAAAACCAAAATAACAGTCATGGATTAATGTCCATCAAATTACCTTTTCAAAATTGACCTGTCAAAATATCTGCTGTACCATACAGCAGGAGTAATTAGAATCTTGGAAGGCATAAAAACTATTAGCTTTTGTGCAAATGCTCCAAAATGGCACTGCCATTGCCAGCAGAATCTACTGCCTTAGAGATGGTGTATCTCTTGTATTGCTGTCAGAAGTTACAAACAATCCTCGATTCATAACATGGGAATGCACCTATATGGTTAAAATTTGTATTTGTGCCCAACTATCCATCCATTTGTTTCATCGCTCATTGAGGTGAGGGTCACAGTAGAACTAAACTGGCCATGGCAGACCAAACCAAACATTATTCCAAGCAACCATATCCAGCTCATCCAATGGGATCCCAAGGTTTTCCCAGAAACGGTAAGAGAGCTATAACCCTTCCAATGCCTTCTTGGTCTGTCCCAATAACTTTTTCCAGTGGACTATGTTGGTACATCTCCTGTTCAAGTCACCCAGGGAGTACAATATTCAGATGACCTTTGCTGACTCCTGTCAGCATGGAGAAGGACTGGCTACACACCAAATTTTCACTTAAGACACAGGCAAACAAGCATTAACAGAAAAAAAACCATATTAACATATTTTCCATTTACACACATCATATATCACATATCTTTTCTTTTGTTGCAGCTACCATCAGTCCAGCATTACATAAATTGCTGAATTCCAGCCTTCCCCTAAAACTCACTCTTCCTCCTCACAAACATTATTCTGCATGTACTGTTCCCACAATGTCCATTTATTTCTATGTAATGTGTTCCTTCCCTCTCTAAAGATATCTCTTCCTTCTTTTATCTTTTACAATAATCATAAATTCAAATACAGTTGGTTCACACTTTGATTTCCATTTTCTAGTAACTGCTTCTTTGGCAGCTAACAGAATTAAACTTAATAAGGCCTTACTATGTCTTGGCAATTCAGACCCAGTGTTCCAGCTCAAAAGAATCATTTCCTTAATTACAAACATTTGCTCACCCAACATTTCTGACAGGGTACTCTAAAGAATTATTAAAGTCTGCCAACTCATTACACTCCCAAAACATATAGTCTCAGTTACCTCTTTCATCCCCATCACAACTCCAACATTTGCCATCTACCTTAGGAAAAAAGTCTTTGAAGTCTGGTCGGGTTATAAAAGTAACCATACAAACACTTCACAGCAAAGATCCTAAACCTTCTGGAGTTTGTTGCATATGTGGGAGGAATAGATAAATCCTCCCACTGTTCTCTGGAAACTGTTGTGTCAGTCTCTCTTCCCAAAATTGTCTAACCTTCTCTGATTGATTATTGTGGTTATCATGCAATATTTTAGATGGCCTACTAATTAACCCAGTTGTAACAGTAGTTTCTTTTCTAGATTCAGCTACAACCACCACCAAAGCAGGCCTTTCACTTTAGATTCCTCTATCCCTTTCTCTTTGCCTATACTCTGACATCAATCCCTGGTGGAGAAGACGGTCTATCTAGCCTATAGTCCAAACATCTTCTTGGCTTCATCCCACTCTATTACCTTTCTCTCTCAAGCTATTTGCTCCCAATACCTTGGCTTCTTTGTCAGTTTTCTCCAGTAAATTCCAGCCTCTTCTTACCTATTTCTGTACCCCAACTTGCAGTTCTCCTTATTTGCAAAATCTTCTTTTTCCATTCTTGTGTTGGCTTAGTTTTAGAATACTTTCTGCTTCTTTACAAATATAATATTCAGTATAGCTGTTATTATTCTCCATAAGGATCTACATCCATACTCCCACCCTCTCTGTTTCTTGAACGTCCACCCTGCTTCATCATTATTCCTTTCCATTTTGAATTACAATTCGCTGCTTGTGTTATATAAATGAGCCTTAACCCTGTAGCTCTAAAATATCCCTTCAAATCAGGTAATCCTATACCTCTTTACTCTCTTAGAAAGATAACTCTTGTTCTTTATCCCTTCCAGATAAATTCCTTTAACTCTTTATTAACTATCACTCATAACTTCTCCTCTGGTTGACAAAAAAAAAAAAAATAAATAAAAAGCCTGTCCCGTATAAAACTAAAGGGACTAAAAACATTTTCACTGCTTCTATCATATTATCCACATAAACAAAAGCTTCCAGTTTCTCAGTTTTTGTGTTATCTTTTGTTTAGTCTCTTCCTACATATCCATAGGTGCCATAACAGAAGTCTTTTTAATCCATACTTCATTGTACTGTATCCCCATAAATATGGGTATTGCTGAACCAATTCATATGTGGGTACATAATTTACAGCTATAGCCTTTGTTTTACTTTCATTAATTTTATATCATGAAAAAACATGAAAAAATGTGAAACTGTTTCAAAATGTTCCACAGCACTGAGATGTCTTTATCTAGTTTTATCATGTAAAAATTAATATCGTTTGCAAATAAAGCCAATTTTTCTTGATTATCTCACCAATTTTATCCTTGAATTTCTGAATCCCTTATTTTCTTTTCCAATTGCTCTAAATATAAAGCAAATCACAATGAAGAGAACTCCCCAGCTGGTTCTTCTGTTCACACACAACTTATCAGAGTGGGACCCTCCCACTTTGATTTTTGCCTCCAATATCTCATATATCTTTCTAAGTAATCTTATTATTGTATCTGGGAATGCAAATGCTTCCATTGCCTTACTCATGAGATCCCAGCTTACTACGCTGTCAAATGCCTTCTCTTTATCAAGACCCACAAACACCAACATTTAATTACATTCTGCTTCCCTCTGGATCATCATTGTTCTTCTGATGTTGTCAAAAGTTTGCCTCCCATCCACAAAACCACACCAATCCATATCTGTCAATTTTGGCAACATATTTGCCATTTTTTTACCTAGTGTAGATATAGAAAATGTATAATCATGGTTTAAAATTGAAATGTGTCTATATGTAGTGTGAATGCTGCCAGCCTAGCTGGATAGAAGTTTCTAGATAATTCTGTCATTTGTAAATATTAATATAAGCCACAGACTTGTTCTCTTAAATGTAAGAAAAGTGTGTTAAATGTCGAATGTCACAAAATGCAACAACAGCGCACGCTGCTGGAAGAAAGCTGATACATCAAGCACTGTATGACTGTTTGATCTCACACTCGGAGCCGTGATGTCTGGACCAGCAGATTCTTTCTACTGTGTTGAGACCAGAGTTACTTGCTAGATTTTGCATGTATAATGTCTTAATTGCTGTGGTTTCCTGAGCAGATGCAAGATCAAAGATATGTTAAACTCTGAGTTTCTGTTAGCCTGGGAACCAGAGAAGAATGATGTAATCTAAAATGAGTCAGCAGTGATGTATTATCAAATTAAAAGACTGTCTCAGAGACCGAGAGAGAGCGAGCATTTTGGATTTTGTCTAAACCTGACAACAACTCACAACTACTCTGCTTTTGCTCTATATGTAAGTTTATTTAGAACTGTGATTGCTCTTAGGAAAGGATAGAAAACAGTAAGTTTAGTCTAGCTGTTTTCTATGTTTATGTCAGAACTATTCTACAGTATTATTTTAAGCACTTTCCTGTGATGTCTGAACTCTTGACTAGCACTGTGCAGAAAGAAGTATTGTCTTACATTTTTATTATTTATTATTACATATTTTAAGCCTTTCAACTGTGGCTATTTTGTGTAGAGATAATTTAAGCTCTAGAGTGCATTGCATGTATATAGTGATACTATACAAAGCCACTCCAATAAGCCTTAAAAGTTCTGGTCATACTTACCAACTGGATAATAATATTGCACAGTAATAATCGGACACCCTTTGGTAAGGGCCTTATTGGTAGCTGATATTAGTGGTTGGTGGCAGCTGGAACTACCTTATAGACTGGCAGGAAGGGGCATAGCTGGAGAACATGTGCCAGCCTTCCTCAGAAGTGTCTGTGTGTTCGCATATAACTCATATCTTAAAGTGTGTGTGTGTATGTCAGCTACTTGGGCAGGGACACAAAGCACTAGTTGGACAGAGGGGTGCTGGAGGTTTTAGCATGACCATTAGGCTGAGATCTATACCCTACAGCTGTGCCAGTGGGGAGTCTTATTGGGGATCTGGAGAGAAAGGGAGAAACCAGCCCCAGACTGACTGTGAACTCTGTATGTTCTTAAGGGAAGTTGTACTTTACACTGCATGTATTTGTTATCCTCCCCAATGTGGACACCACTCACTGGTGCTAGTGGTGAAGATTGAGGCTCCTTGATTACTGGGCCAGTGTGTATGCATCACATATTAATTGGTTGGCAGTGGTAGGATATCCACACCACATATTAATTGGTTGGCAATTGGCTTGTAGTGCTGTGGATAGTGAATTCCCATAGCTTGTGTACAGTGATCACTGAAGGTGTTTTTCTACTCTAAATCAGCCACACATTGAATATTTTGAATTCAAATCACAAGTGTTTTATTTCTTTTGTTAGCTTAGTTAGTCAGGGAGAGCAGGCAAGCATGTCAGCAGAGGAGTATGGCAAGCTGTCAAGGATCCAGTTAGCTGAGATGTGCCAGGCTAAGGGACTGGTGCATGGAAACCTCACTAAGGCAGACATGATTGGAACTTTGGTCACAGCTGTATCAGAACACAGAAATCAGGAGGGCGATCAGACTGGCTGTGGAGATGTGCAACACTCAGAGAATGGACAGCTCAACCTTTCTGCAGAGGACTTAAAAATCCATCTGGAGCTAGAGAGACTTGAGTTGAGCCCAGGCATTTGGAAACAGAAGCAGCAGAGAGACTGAGATGTCTACAGGCTGAGGAGAATGAGAAACTGCTATGCCTGGAAGCTAAGGAGAAGGAAAGGCAGAGGCAGCATGAAAGGGAGATGCTGACTCTTCACCAGAGTCATGGCAGTAATGGGGAAGTGAGTAACCAGACCCCAGAAGCACAAAAGGTCAGTAAATTTCTTCCGCAGTTTACAGTGGGGGATAATTTTGACAGTTTCATTCAAATGTTTGAGTGTGTATGTAAACAGTATGATGTTAACCAAAGGCTCTGGGTATGGTTCCTAAACCCTTACTCCAAGGTAAAGCTGTAGCTGTGTTGTCTAAACTTTCTGATCATGAATGCTTTGATTAAACCACTGATAAGAATTCTCTGTTAGAATTTTTTAAGCTAACCCCTGAAACTTATAGAAAAAGTTTTGTGAGCATAGACGCAAGGCAGATGAAAATGTGTGTAAATATGTTGCTGAACTGAGCACTTATTTTCATAGGTGGGTGAGTTGTTGTCAGGTCACCACTTTTAAAGGGCTGGCAGACCTTTTGGTGAGGGAACAAGCCCTTAGCACTTTGTGTGAGGACATGAGGATCTGGTTAGCTGACGGTCAATGTGCTACTTCAGATGAGTTGGGCACGAAGGGAGACCTATACCTAGCAAGCAGGACATCCCTGCACAGGAAAGGGACCCCAGTACTGCTCATGGGTCTAAAGGAACCCATGGTGGGCATCCCAGACTGCCCCAACAGGATCTGCCAGTAGCAGAGGGAGCCACTAGTACAGGTACATGTCCAGGACCTACGGTTAAATGTTTTGAATGCAACCAGTGGGGCCATGTGGCATACAGATATACACAGAGGCAAGGTGTGTAACAAAAGGTGAAGGAGGCAGTAAGTGGGAAAGACAAAATGCCAAGAGTAGGTTATCTTGAGACAACAAGGGTACCAAACTACCATCCTGCAGATGTCCTAATAGGGAAGGATTTTGATGAGGCAGTACTATGTGTTTATGCAGTTACATGCAGTCAGGCTTTGAGACAAGCATGTGGGTCTGGTAGCCTGGGGGAGATCCAGACAGACCGCATACTTGCAGCCAGGAATGGTGAGGTGGTTACTTCAGGGAGGGAGCTACTCTGTAGCAGTGAGACTGAAGGTGAGCCACAGCTGCTTTTGGGTGCTGATGTTCCCTTGGACAGAGTGACTGCAAAGGTAGAGGTGAGTAGTAGTACCCAGGCTGAGAGTCAGGTACTGCTATCAGAGGATGCCAGACTTCCTGCGTAAGGGGAGCTTGGAAGGGTTACAGAGAGAGAGTTGAGACAGGCTCAGCTCTCAGACCCTACATTGCAAGGCCTGAAGAAAGTAGCTAGTGAGGCACCTGATTCTCAAGGGAAGGGGGAATCTGTATACTGGGACAAAGGGTTGCTGGATAGAGAGTGAACCCCTGAGGGAGGGCTAGAAGGTGAAAGGATACAGTAGTTGGTAATGCCTAGAGGCTACCATCTGGCACTTCTAGCCATAGCCCATGATATTCCCTTTGCAGGACATATAGTCATAAAACATACAAAGAGACACATTATGCAGATCTTTTATTGGCCTGAAATTTCCAGAGACGTAACAGGGTACTGCAGGACCTGTGAGCAGTGCCAAAAGGTAGGCAAGGCAGGAGACAAGGTGAGAGCTCCTTTGATGCCTTTGCCTGTGATTGAGGAGCCATTTCAGAGGGTAGCCATGGATATTGTGGGGCATCTGAGTACCCCAAGTTATACAAGGAAAAAGTATATCCTAGTGGTAGTAGATTATGCTACAAGATACCCAGAGGCAGTGGCTTTGTCCTCCATTGAGGCAGAAATGGTGGCAAATGCTTTGTTAGGGATTTTCAGCAGGGTAGGTTTCCCAAAAGAAATACTGACTGACAGAGGTGCCAATTTCATGTCAGACCTGCTGGCTTGTCTATGGAAGCCCTGTGGGGTGAAGCACCTGAAGACCACCCCCTACCATTCCCAGACTAATGGTCTTGTTGAGAGGTTAAACTCTACAATCAAATCCATGCTACGGGCATTTGCAGACCAGTTTAAGAGGGAGTGAGACAAATATTTGTCCCATCTGTTTGCTTACAGAGAGGTTCCTCAGGAATCCACAGGTTTTTCATCCATTGAGTTGCTGTATGGGCATAGGGTGAGGGGACATCTAGATTTAATTTGAGATGAGTGGGAGGGTGAATGTGAATCTCACAAGAAGTCTGTTGTGGCATATGTCCTAAACCTCGGGACAAGGCTCAGGGAACTCAAGGGCTTGGCCCAGGAGAACCTGGTAGAAGCTCAATAGCAGAAAAAGGTCTGGTATGACAGGAATGCTCGAGCTAGAGATTATGCTGTAGGGCAGCAAGTAATAATTCTCATTCCTGTCAGACACAACAAGCTGCAAACAGCTTGGGAGGGACCCTACAATGTGGTTACAAAGGTAAGGGATGTTAACTACATGGTGGAACTGCTAGGCAAGAGGCAAAAGCACAAATTGTACCATGTTAACATGATGAAACCTTATCATGTTAGGGAGGCCATTGTGCTGAGTATTTGTAGGGGATTGAAGGAGGAGTCTAAGGGAGATGTGTTGACTGATCTCCTCAGTGAGGCTCAGACTGACACTTCAGTGGAAGGGGTAGCAATGTCCCAGCAACTATCCCTTGCCCAGGTTCGAGAAATCTGAGCAGTGTTACAAGACTTTGGGGACATGTTCACTGGGAAACCAGGGTGCACCAGGTGGATACATGACCCCAAATGCCTATTAGGCAGGCCACTTATACTGTGCCTAAGAGAGTCAAACAGACTCTGAGGGAGGAGATACAGGAGATGTTGGAACTAGGGGTAATTCAAGAGTCCAACAGTCCCTGGGCCTTCCTAGTGGTGCTGGTGCCAAAGAAGGATGGCAGCACCAGGTTCTGTGTGGACTAAAGGAAATTAAATAGTCACACAGAGTGAGATGCTTGCCCCATGCCTAGGACAGATGAGGCCCTACAGCAGCTGGGTGGGGTATCCTGCCACCATTGATCTTACCAAGGGTTACTGGCAGGTGCCCATGACTCCCAGCGCTAGAGAGAGGTCAGCCTTTGTGACTTCTTTTGGCATGTATGAGTTCACAAAGATGTCCTTTGGGATGAAAAATGCCCCAGCAACTTTCCAGAGGCTAGTAGATCATATCCTAGCAGGAACAGGAGGGTTTGCCCTTGCTTACCCAGATGATATTGCCATTTACAGCCATTCCTGGCAAGAGCACCTTCAACATGTCAGGGAGGTGCTGGGCAGATTACAGAGGGCAGGGTTGACCACTAAGCCCAGCAAATTTCAGATGGGTATGGCAGAGGTCTCCTATCTGAGACATAGATTGGGGAGTGGTAAGATCAGGCCAGAACCTACCAAAGTGGACGTCATTCAGGCATGGGCTGCACCTGTTACCAAAAATCAGGTGAGGGCATTCTTAGGGACAGCAGGGTACTACAGAAAGTTCACCCCCAGTTATAGCACCATAGCTGCTCCCCTCACAGACCTGACAAACAGACCAGATAAGGTAGTGTGGACCCTAGCATGTGAGCACACATTCCAGAAGCTTAACGAAGCATTGGGAGGACCCCTGGTGCAGGTGGATGCTTCAAACCATGGGGTGGGGGGCTGTACTTAGCCAGCTTTCTTTAGAGGGAGTGGTTTATCTCAGTTGTAGGCTTCAACCCAGGGAGGAATGCTATGCAGCTGTGGAAAAGAAATGTCTAGCCATAGGGTGGGCACTGGAGAAACTTCAACCTTATCTGTATGGAAGAAAATTCATTGTAGTTACAGATCACAATCCCCTAACAATGTTACACCAAGCCAGCCAGCAAAATGCCAAGTTGCTAAGATGGAGCCTAGGGCTGCAAACATATGATATGCCAGTGCAGCACCACAGTGGGGTTAGCAACTCCAACGCAGATGGGCTCTCAAGACAGGGAATGGGGTAAGGTATACTCAGACAGACCTAACCCTCTCAAGCAAAGTTTCTCAAGGGTCACTTGAAAAACTAGCTTGAGTTCTGGGGCGGGGGGAAGATATGTGAAGGCTGCCAGCCTAGCTAGATAGAATTTTGTAGATAATTCTGTCATTTGTAAACATTAATATAAGCCACAGGCTTGTTCTCTTAAATGTAAGAAAATTGTGTTAAATGTCAAATGTCAAAAATGCAACAACAGTGCACTCTGCTGGAAGAAATCCGATAAGTCAAGCATTGTATGACTGTTTGATCTCAAACTCAGAGTCGTGATGTCTGGACCAGCAGATTGATTCTATTGTTTTGTGACCAGAGTTAATTGCTAGATTTTACATATATAATATCTTTAATTGCTGTGGTTTATGACCAGGTGCAAGATCAATAATATGTTAAACTCTGAGTTTCTGTTAGCCTGGGAACCAGAGAAGAATGATGTAATCTAAAATGAGTTAGCAGTGATGTATTATCAATTTAAAAGACTGTCTCAGAGAGAGACAGAGAGAGAGAGAGAGAGAGAGAGAGAGAGAGAGAGAGACACAGAGAGAATGTTGCATTTTGTCTAAAGCTGACAACAACACACCAATACTCTGCTTTTGCTCTATATGTAAGTTTATTCAGAACTGTGATTGCTCCTAGGAAAAGATAGAACATAGTAAGTTTAGTCTAGCTGTTTTCTATATTTATGTCAGAACTATTCTACAGTATTATTTTAAGCATTTTCCTGTGATGTCTAACCTCTTGACTAGCACTGTGCAGTAAGAAGTATTGCCTTGTATTTTTATTATTTATTATTAAATATTTTTAAGCCTTTCAACTGTGGTTGTTTTGGGTAGAGATAATTTAAGCTGTAGAGTACATTGCATGTATGTAGTGATACTGTACAAAGCCACTCCAATAAGCCTTAAAAGTTCTGGCACACTTACTAAGTGGATAATAATATTGCACAGTAATAATCGGACACCCTTTGGTAAGGGCCTTATTGGTAGCTGATATTAGTGGTTGGTGGCAGCTGGTACTACCTTATAGACTGACAGGAATGGGGCATAGCTGGAGAGCCTATGCCAGCCTTCCCCAGGAGTGTCTGTGTGTTTGTATACAACTCCTATCTTAAAGTGTGTGTGTGTGTGTGTGTGTGTGTGTGTGTGTGTGTGTGTGTGTGTGTGTGTGTGTGAGAGAGAGAGCTACTTGGGCAGGGACACGAAGCACTGGTTGGACAGAGAGGGTGCTGGAGGTTTTAGCTTGATCACCAGGCTGAGATCTATACCCTATAGCTGTGCCAGTGGGGAGTCTTATTGGGGATCTGGACAGAAAGGGAGAAACCAGCCCCAGACTGACTGTGAACTCCGTGTGCTCTTAAGGGAAATTGTACTTTACTGTGTATTTATCTTCCCCAATGTGGACACCCCTCACTGGTGCTAGTGGTGAGGATTGAGGCTCCTTGATTACTGGGCCAGTGAGCGGGCGTCACATATAGCAGGATTGGATCTTTACCATCTTTAGATATTACAACCACCACAGTTTTTTTCCAAGATGGCGGTGCTTCCTCTCTTTTTTTAAAATAGCGTTAAACAAAGCCAGATCTTTATCACTTTCTTTCCTCCTAGCTTGCAAAAGTCCACCAGAATACCATCTATTTCTGGAGACTTTACTGCAGATGGATTGTACATCACCATTTTTATCTCATCCCCTCCTATCTTAACTGTTAATTGTTGAGCCTCATCTACCTCTAACCTTGCCATATTTACATATTCCATAAATATTTCCATTTGTACATTTTTTTATTTCCACATTTCTCTGCGTTATACAAGTTTTCATAACATTTCTGAAATATCTCAAATACCTCTATAGGATCTCTGGTTATTTTTTTTGTTATAGTCTCCCTAAGTTTGGCAACAACCCTTTTTACTTTCTGTTTCATATGCCATTGTGCTAAAGGTTTTTGTGCCCTGGTGTTATCATGAGAAAAACAGTTGTTTAACAGCAACTTTTCTAAGCTTGTGCATATTACCCAGGTCCTCCCTAATTTTCTTTTTAGCACTCTCCATTTGCACCTCTTCTTGTTCTGTGAGATTCTCCTTATTCTGCAATACTTTAACCTTTGTCAGACCCTCTTAATAATTCTTGTTACTTTTTTTTTACATCTTTTAATGCTAATTATTAATATTAGAAGTATCAAAAATAAAATACCTGAACTCCCGGCCACAATAGCACACTACTCCCCAGACATAGTTGCTTTAACAGAAACCTGGCTAAATAAAAACATAGCTAACTCAGAAGTTCTCCCTACCGGCTACAATATCATTAGACAAGACAGACCACTTTGTAAAGGGGGTGGAACTCCCTTACTCTACAAGTCCAACTTAACTGTCCGTCAATTACCAAACTCCTACCCCTCCCCCAATAATTGGGACATACTTATCTCACAACTTCAACTTCACCCTAAAAAGGTCATCACCATAATTGTGATCTATACTCCACCTGGTAATACACCTGCTAGCCTTGAAGACTTCTTATCCTGGTGTTCTTCCACATACTCACAAGAAACCCTTATTCTGGGGGAATTCAACCTAGATTGGTTCACCTGTATATCAGAACCACCAAGTAATCTAATAAATCTCCATGGCTACCAGCAGCTAGTCCAAATTCCAACTAGGTGTGATAAAAAATCTAAAAAAGGAATCCATCCTTGACTGGGTCCTAACTAGCAACCCCACATTGTACCCTCACACAGGCAGTCTCCCAGACACCTTAAGTGACCACAACATAATATACTTTATATGTAGTAGAACAAGCATATGCAAAACCACTAACTATATATCCACTAGAAACACAAAAAATTCTCTCCTGAGGTCCTCAACACTTTACTGTGGAACTGTGACTGGACCCCCCTAAAAACCCTCCCACTTGACCAGGCTGTAGCATATTTCAACAAAACATTTCTACAACACTTAGACACTGTCGCTCCATTGCGCAAAATCAAGGTTAGAACCTCTACAAACCCATGGCTCAGTAAAGAAACCAAACAAATCCTCAAGTCCAGAGACACTGCCTGGCGTTACTATCAAAAAAACAAAGAAACACAAAGCCTAACTAAGTACCAAGAACTGCGAACTGCAAAAATGCATTAGGCTGGACGAAAAAAGTCGTACTACACAACATTACAAACTAAATACCAACACAACCCGCAAAACTTTTGGCAAAATGTAAACCAGCTACTAAAATCCACCCAAAAGGCTACACCCAAACCAACCACCCCTGACACTAAAGTTCCCATCGAAACACAATTCAACTCCCACTTTGTGAACTCAATTCTATCCTTAGTATCACAGGACAGTTCCTTCCTCACTATCCCCCCCAACACAAATAACTCTAATACTAGCTTTACCCTCAAAACAGTTTCCACCACTTCAATCAAAGGCATGCTCTCCAAACTAAAAACCTCATCAACAGCAGCAGACCTACTCCCCAGCTATTTCTTGAAACTTACAGCAGATGCTATTGCTATCCCAGTCTCCACTCTCATAAACAGATCAATTGTTGAAAACTATGTGCCCAAACTCTGGAAAATATCCTATGTTACACCCATACATAAAGGCGGGACCTCCGCTGAACTTAATAACTACAGACCCATTGCTTTACTCTCCCCCCTGGCCAAAATCCTAGAAAAATGCATCCATACCCAAATGCTAAACTATCTCCTAGAGTGCAACATCCTGTCACCTACTCAGCATGGTTTCAGACCTGCCCATAGTACCACTACAGCTCTCCTCTGCTTCACAGACACAGTAAACCGTCTCAAAAATGAAGGCCTGCAAGTGTCAACTCTTTTTTGGATATGTCCAAAGCATTTGACACAGTCTCGCACCAAATCCTGCTAAACAAACTAAACCAATATCATCTATCTAATTCCACTCTTACCTGGTTCCAAAGCTACTTAACTGACAGGTACCAAGCTGTGAAATGGGAAAATTCTCTCTCTCCTCAGCTGCCCATAACTATAGGAGTCCCACAGGGTTCTATCTTAGGACCACTACTATTCACAGTCTTCACAAATGACCTCCACACCTCCACACAGCATGCATCTATAATTCAGTATGCAGATGACACTACCTTAATCTGTGCTGCACAAAACATTCCCACCCTCCTGCAAACAACTCAACTAGCATTCTCTGACGTTGAAACTACCTTACCAAAGCCCAACATCCTCAATCCAAAGAAAACTCAGCTTATGATTATAACCAGTTCTAACAAAAACACTAACAGTCAATTCACTATCTACTCCACAAATGCTACTCCAATTGCTCCAGTGGCACAGGCTAAGCTATTGGGAATAACCATGGACTCCCACCTAAAATTTGATAGTCATCTGAACTTAACTATTAAAAAAGTACATGCCAAACTGGGGTCACTCTACCGTATCAAACCATTTCTTACCAACAACACAAGATCAGCCATTGCTCGCTCCCAACTTCTATCCACCCTACTCTATGCATCTCCCATTCTGACTAATCTCAACAAAACTGAACTAAGCAAAATGGAAGCTTGCTATAACAGAATTGCCCGTTTGCTGCAAATTGCTCATATAGAACTCATCACTGTACTGCTTTGAGACAGCTCCACTGGCTTGAACTGCCCAACCTCCTAACCTACAATCAGCTCTGCCTCTGTCATTCTATCTATTACCTCCCCAATAAGTGTCCTGCCCTCAAAACCTAGTAAAACATCACTCAGCCAAAAGGCCTCTTAGATCATCAAGCAAACTACTACTAGAAGTCACCAACAGCTACAATAGCTTTGGAGATGCACTATATAGTAGTTTGGTGGCTAAAAATGGAACTCTGTCCCTACTAGCATTCAAAACACATCATCCAAAGCCTCCTTTAAAGACCTCATCAGGCAACATCTCAAGCAAAGTTGGCAGTGCCATGATTGCTCCCCAGGCTAGTGAAAGCGGATAACATATGCATACTAAATCTAGAGCAATTGATAATAGTTTTTCAATCTTACTCACAAACACTGGCTAATCTACAATGTATGTACTGTACCTGTGTACTATGTATGTATTCTACCTACATTCCAAAGTTCAGCTGTACACCACAAATCTATTACTTACCTTTATTTTTAAAATTAATATCTTTTTTGATTGTTCTCTCCACTGTAACTGTTTGTGCCGCATACCACTGTAAAAACATGTCTCTTGTAATTTGTGTGTATATACTGATTATGTCTAAATAACTAAATGTGTCTGTAATTTTTCTTTGTGGAGCTTTTCTCCCCGGGCCTCTGCTGAAAAAGGGCCTTTTCGGCTCAGTCAGACACCCCCAGTTAACAAATGTAAAATAAATAAATAAATAAAATTTTTCACCAGATCTGTTTTTCTTTTATTTCTAGCCTATTTTACAACTTTTTTTCATTATATTCCACTCACTAACTTATGAAGAACTCACTCTTCCCTAATAACTCCTGAATAATTTCCACTACCCATTCTTTAAATTCTTCTCTTTTTAACAGTTAGGTGGGGAATCACCACAGTTTCATTTTTACTTCATTTCCCTTTATTTTTGTCTTAGTTATTACTGGTGTATGATCTGAAACAATTACTGGATGTGTGTCAAAGCTCTCAATTAAATGCATGTTCCTGTGAAATATAATTTCTGTCTAGGCTAACCCAGTTATTGTACTTTGGTGAATAATATGTAAATTCTCTCTGAATTCCTACTACTGAATTTACGTTTTCCATATCAAATATTTTCAGAAATGTCTTTAGATATATACTCTGTTCTGTTACATTTTCCCTTCTAGACCCCCAAATACATCCTCACTGCTGCAAATCAAATTCCAATCTTTACCTTTAAGTAATATGCTCTACTGAAAGCGGATTATTAAAATTTTCTTAAGCTCCATAATAGCAGTTTTAGGTGGAAAATAAATAGATGCAAGCGCATTCATTTTCCCTTGCTAACAGCCCGTTACTACTAGAAATACACAATTATTATCTTTTTCTTCTATCAGTATTGGAACTCCTCTAACAGTTAATATAAGTACTCCTCTTTTCTTATGTCCTTGATATTCTGCTAAATATCCATCCTAAAATATTTGTATACGCTCAGATCTTTCTAAGTATGTCTCATGTAGCATTGCTATTTGCACTCTGCATTTCTTTTTATAATTCAATACTTTTCTTTTAGTCTTTACCAGTGAAACAATTCACATTCAATGAAAATATGGAAAGTGTCACCATTATGTTAAGAAGTTATTATTTCCACCTATTATCTTTTGACAGTTTTAAAAATGTCTATTTCCAGCTTTTGTGATACATGCACCCACTAGAGTTTTCAGATCAACCATTTAAACCAGTGTTTCTTGTCATCTCCATTTGAACCTGTGTTACATTCAAAAGATGTTTTGTTTTTATGAAAACTCTCCAACAAAGAACACCTCCCCAAAACACCCCAATACCTATTACCTTAATACTAACATACATAATAATGTACATCTTCAAATAATGAAATTCAATCCTCCTAATAGGAACAACTGTCTTAAACAGATAGCTGAAGCCACAGGCATTAAATGACCTAAAGATAAGTTTATCTATGCTAAGACACATTATTGTCTTTGCTCATACTAGCACTAGTTGCTTTCTGTTCCTTTTGTATCATTATTCCCCTATCAGTTGTGAAAAACAACTTGCATGCTTTCAGAAAACATTAACCTTTAGCCTTGAAGAAACCAGAGTTCTGGATTTTTATTGCCCTATAATCTGCTCATTTCCATGGAAACAAAGAGAAAAAAAACATAGCCCTCAACTGTAAACTTTTGAAGACATGTTGAACATTTGAACATTTACTGCTTAAGAAAAATAACTGCATTCAGTGTTCTCTTATTTATTTGTTCCCACTTAAGCCTTTTTAGATTAAGCCAAGGGTCTTAATCCAGAATTTAATCTTTGCAAAAGTAGGAGAAAACATATCAGCTCTACATATATATTATGATCTATGTATTTTTACATCCCATCCCCCACCAACCCACGACTGCAACCTGCTAACTTAATCCAGACTTTTTTCTCTTTTCGCATTGCAATGCCTGCATTTTTTAATACTGAAAAAAGAAAGAAAAAAGGGGCATCTGTTTACTTTAGTATTTCTTATCACATACAATATCTGAAAATGTTTTACTACATAATATGTATTTTTTATCATGAAAAGTTTTATAAGAATACTATTAAGAACCTAAACTGTTTTACTTAGATATATTTTCCTTCCTCATCCCCTGTCCTCAGTGCCCTTTCAAACATTAATGTCATGAAGTGAGACAAGTCCAGTCATTCCTTTTTTTTCTTGTACAGAAATATTTCTCAATTGTGATTGATGCTTTGTAATTTCACATCTATTCAATAACTTCCATGTTGCCGGTCTTTCCAATCATCTCCATCTCTAAACACCAGACTCTGGTTCACGTCCAAGGTACTACTGATTCCTCTAGTCAATTCTTGTAATTTTTTCTGTGCCATTAACATTTTCTGTTGCAACATTGGAAAAGGTTTCACTTATTGTCAAAAGAATGAGAAGGAGAGTTTCCTTTTGTTTGCTGGCTCACTTTTTTATTGGATAAATTCCTTCAGTTAACAAATCCTGCTGTGGAATACCAGCTGGTTGCTTATTTGTGCAGTCATAAAATTAATACACTCTGTTCATTCCAGTTTCTCTGGTACATCAGAAAATCAGAGGTTTTCCCTGTCTGCACCATCTTCTAACTCTACCATTTTTTGAAATAGCTTTTCTTGGGAAATCTCATACTCAAGCAGCCTTTTTTCATGCCAACCCTTGATATTTGCAGTTTTATCAGTTCATCTGAATAGCTAGTTAAAGCTTCTATTTTTCCAACTTTTTATTATTTGAGTTGATGTAGTGCAATGTTGCAATTATTTTAATCACCTCTGAGTACATCTGATTTATTTTTTCCTCTGAATTACAGAGAGATATCTGTTGTACCAAAGCTGAAGACTGAATGGCTTTTTGCACCACAGCTGCAGGATAATTCCCAGCCAGTGTTTTCCTTTCACATTTTATGGTTGATATTCTTTCATGTTCTCTGAAATTTTTCTTTGCTGGCATCCAGGCAGTGTACTTGCTAGCCAGTAACTGGATTTTTTTAAAGCTGACAATATCACTGGCCATTATTTCTTGGTTTCTTTTTTCACAGTGGGAGAACAGAAATTACGCAGTTGATCAGTGTGCATTCATCTTTAAAGTCTGCAACTCCCTCATACATTATTGAGCTCCTTGTTGTTTCCTTAACAGTGAGTTCAAATGCACTAAGAAGAAATTCATTTCTGCCACTCATATCCACACTCTCCACCTTTCGTTCACTAACCACACAGACTGATCAACAAATTGACAGCTTTACCCTATTACGCGGTTCTCACTTCACTATCCTTTGTCAGGTACAATACCTGCAGTAGTGTTGCACCAATCTGCAGATTAATTTCTCATTATACAACGACCCCCCATTAATATTCCAAAACGTGCATGCTGATTGGTCAGTGTGCACATTGTAAATCAGACTTATACTAATGGAAAAAGGTCCGGTCACCCTGACTTTTTCCATTAGTATAAGACTTTTTTTGCAGCAACGGAGAACGCAAGATCTCCGTTGCTTTTTAGACACTGTCTCGCTATGTTAAAGGAGTTTAACATAGCGAGACAGCTTTAAAAAAAGTAACGGAGATCTTCCTTTCCCCGTTGCTTTTTTTAAAGCTGTCTCGCTATGTTAAACTACTTTAACATAGCGAGACACTTTGTAAAAAGCAACGGAGACCTTGCTTTCTCCGTTGCTTTTTTTTAAAGCTGTCTCGCTATGTTAAATGGGTTTAACATAGCGAGACAGCTTTAAAAAAAGCAACAGAGATTCTCCGTTGCTTTTTTTAAAGCTGTCTCACTATGTTAAACTTCTTTAACATAGCAAGACATTTTGTAAAAAGCAACAGAGATCTTGCTTTCTCCGTTGCTTCCACCCACAACTCTGATGTACTGCATAAGCATATGCATGCGCAGTACATCAGAACTGCTGCAGAAGGGCAGCAAGGAGGCATTATACAATGCCATTATTTAAGAAAAGTAAGTATTTTTTTTCTTAAATAATGTCATTGTATAATAGCAATAACCCACTTCTGGGTGTGGGTAATGCTGGATTTACCCACGGATGTCTTTGTTTGGCCACTCGGGCTTCACCCTCGTGACCAAACCACACCAACTGTGGGTAAATCCAGCATTACCCACACCCAGGCATGGGTTATTGCTATAATCTCCTCTACTTAATTCAAGAAAAAGACATCAAGGTATCTAAATTCCTCCACCTACAAAAATGCTCCCACATAAACAGAGCTATTAACTGTATAACAGCAGAGAAATAAGACATCTGATTTGGGGGCAATGCAATTCATCCCAGCTATTTCACCCTCAGAAGTGCATCAGTTTGGTGTATGTTACACATTGCAGTTATCTGAGACTAACAGGACAACATCCTCCGCAGACAATAAAGTTGGAACATTCATGTTCCCAAACTGGATACTCTATCTGTCATTCAAAGGGGATCCAATGCCTGTCAGCTTGGGATGATATGCTCGACAAGCCACGATGCTTCGCTAGGGATGGCTTGCACCTGTCACCCCTGGGCTTTCGGATATTGGCAAAGGCTCTTGCTACCCCCATAGTGCCTTTTTTAGGCAAGGCTCAAAAGACAAACCCACCTCCATAGGTATCGCAAGGAATAAGAAACTAAGAGTAATGCTACTCAACGCCAGAAGTCTAAACCTCAAGATGCACGCACTCGAAACTCTCCTTAGCATGGAGAACATTGATATCTGTGCAGTAACAGAAACCTGGTTCAGGGCTCCCGAGAGCACCCCAGCACTACCAGGTTATACCTCATTCCATGCTTTTCGGCCCCAAAACTTGGACCGAACCACAAAAGGAGGGGGAGTATCGATATTCATCAAAGATACCCACACCTCCAGGTTGGTGGCAAAGCACGAAGCATCAGAGACTATCCATGTGCAACTAACAGTGGGTAAAACTGCCTTCCAGTTTATAGCCTGCTACAGACCACCCTCCCAAACCCAGGAACCCCACTCGGCCTTCCTGAGAACACTGGAAAATATGAAGGTCTCTCCAAACACCATTATATTGGGCGACTTCAACTACCCAAACATAGACTGGGAGCATTACTCTAGCTCCAACACCCTAGCCCAAAGGTTCCTAGAATTTATAAACTCAAATGCTATGGAACAACTTGTTACCACTCCCACAAGAGGGGAAAACATGCTGGACCTGATCATCACCAACATGGGGACTCTATGCTCCAGACCAGAAGTGTATCCCTCACTGGTAAGATCAGACCATAAACTAATCTCACTGGATATTCACATCCCGACCCCACCCCTGCCCAGAAAACCACAGTGAAAACTTCTCTAAAGCAAATTTCACACTCCTCAAAACTGAGGTGGAATCCTTCAAAGCCCCCAGGCCTGTGGAAAATACGGCCCAGACCGCAGAATCCTTTATAAACGCATTCTATGAACACCTTCAGGAATGCATGGATCATGCGATCCCAAATAAAACCAAGACCCAATCCTCCAAAGGCAGACTTCCTGTCTGGTGGACCCCAGCCATAAACAAACTATACAATAGAAGGAGGAAGCTACTAAATGATAGAGCAAAATCCCAAAAAGGGAAGGCATCACTGATCAGTATTAGCAAAAAGCTACGGGCACACATAAAATTGTCTAAGGCCAGCTTCGATAGAAAAATTGCACAGGACACTAAGGATAATCACAAGGCTTTCTTTAGTTATGTTAGGAACCTGGGTGGTAATTCCCAGATATGCTCAGAATTAGTCCAAAATGACAAAAAATACACCAAACCCACAGACATTGCCAACATCATAGCTGACAGGTTCAGCGCAAACTCCCCCCCCCCTCCCCACCAAAAAGGCAAATATCTATCCCAGCAGAGTGCTGCCCCTCTGACATCTCAGATGCTCAGGTAAGAGCCGCCCTCTCCAAAGCAAAAAACACAGCATCAATGGGACCAGATGGTGTCCCGGGCTGCGTCCTACATGAACTCCAAGAAGAGCTAAACCCAAACATAAAACTACTATTCAATCTCAGCCTTACTACAGGATATGTGCCCAAAGAGTGGCGTACAGCAACAGTGGTCCCTCTCCATAAAGGTGGTGCCTCAACGGATCCTGGAAACTATCGCCCCATAATCCTGACTAGCTTGGTCTGCAAAGCTATGGAAAGGATCATCATGGACCTCATAAATAAAGATATTGGGGACTTACAAACACTGGATCCTACCCAGTTCGGCTTTGTTAAGGGCAGATCCTGCCTCTTAAACCTGGTTGATTTCTTTGAAACAGTCACCAAGGCCATTGACGAGGGAAGGTGGTCCACACAGCCTACCTGGACCTCGCAAAAGCCTTCGATACAATACCCCACTTGGGCATTATAGATAAGCTCACCAGCTTAAATATAAACCCCTATGTCACTAGATGGATTGCAAACTGGCTCAAGGACAGAACCCACATGGTTAGAATTGCTGGAGCCATGTCAGACTCCAAACCAGTTACAAGTGGTGTCCCACAAGGCTCAGTCCTGGGACCTCTCTTGTTCGGTATATATTTCTCGGAGGTACAGGCCAACACGGAAGGACTGTGGCTGACCAAGTTCGCAGATGACCGCAAACTGGGCGCCATAATCGACTCTCCGGTCGACACAAGCATCCTCCAAAAGGGCCTCATAGAAACAGACAACTGGTGCCAGAGCCATGGCCTCAAGCTAAATGCCAAAAAGTGTATAGTCATCCCCTTTGGCAAAAACAAAGTGCCCACAAATTACCACATAGGTGGTCATCCATTAAGTACAGAAGAAGTAATTAGGGACCTGGGGACCCTAGTTGATAGCAATCTCTCATTTGACAACCACGTGGCCAAAGTGGTTAGAAAAACATTTTATATAGCCCACCTAATCATGAAGGGATTCACATCTAGATCAGGGACGTCATCGTGCCTCTTTACTCATCCCTCATCAGGCCCATAATTGAGTACAATGCCCCTTTTGGGATGTACCTTACCAGACACCTGCAGCAACTGGAAAGACCCCAAAAGTACCTCATCAAGAGGATCAAAGGGCTCAAACAGATGCCATATGCTGCCCGGTTAAAGAAACTCCAGCTCTACTCAGTGGCATACCGCCTGTTCAGAGGCGATCTGTGCCTGACGTATAAAGCCATGTCCAACCCGGAATTAATGGACATGCTGCACCTCAGAAAATCCAAATCCCATTGAGCTACGTGCTCGAGAGACTTGAACCTCAGCACTGAAATAAATAGGACATGCTGGAGGGACAGATTCATAACCCAGAGGCTCCCTTCACTCTGGAATAAAATCCCAGTCCAGGTTAGGCAGAGTCCCTCATTGACTCTCTTCAAGAGGAATCTTGATGAGTGGATGGGAGATCGTAGGTTTACCCTGGGTATCACTTCTGTGTCACTGTTAGACAGAGGCATAGTATACTAACCTCGAAAAAGGGCATAGCAAAATAAATTTAAAATGGGTGGCGAAAGCCAAACACATTCTGGCTAGGCTTATAAATGCCCTAGGGCAGATAGCCTAGTATGAACCTATGAACCTATGAACCTATAGACTCCAGCTGAGCCTTGATAACCCACCCATGAAAATCACAAAAAGGATGAGAGAGAGAAGACACCTTTGGTGGAGCCCTACACCTATAATGTACACATGCTGTTTTAATATACAGAATGAGGACACAACTCTCATTTCTCAAATACAGAGAATAAACAGCAAGCAGCAGCGGACTTGGGACATCATACTGTTGTAGCACTTCCCATGAAACATTGCCAAGTACATGGTAATATGATGACCATACTATATCTTTAAACAAATGGTAAGTAGGTAGTTGGTTGGACTATAAG
The DNA here is from genome assembly GCF_019279795.1 of Protopterus annectens. Lineage (NCBI taxonomy): Eukaryota > Metazoa > Chordata > Ceratodontiformes > Protopteridae > Protopterus > Protopterus annectens. The sequence goes on along the minus strand of NC_056731.1, from coordinate 1,195,895,825 downwards.
TGCTCCATTTGAAATAATATCTGGGAGATTAAAAATGCAAAATGTTAAAGTATAAACACCGATACAAAAATGTACAACAGAGTTACAGTAATTCAGCAGAACAAGGTGCATAGATGCAATAAGTATGAACAGAAGGACTGTCATATAGTATATTCAGCAGTAGGATTTTTATTAGTGGACACACACGTTACACAAGAATTTCACTGTCACTAAAAAGTACAAAAAATAAAAATAAAAAAAGAACTTCACTGTCACCAAAATCAGGTTCTTTACCAATAAAGTTTTGTTTACATGAGGTGAAATGAAAAGCTTTAGCAGTAAACCACGTTTGGGTGTGGGTAATATTGGACTTGCCCACAAGCTGCTTGATTACAATGGTGAAGCTTACTGGCCATGGGTAAACCAACATTACCCACTCTACACATACTCAGGCATGATTTACTATAATTATGCAATGACATTATTTAAAAAACAACATGCCTTACCTTTTTCAAAATACTGCCAATTTATGATAGACCTTAATTTTCTTTTGGTGTGCTGAATAGTTGCATGTAGACACTGTACTTTGTCATTAGTTACTACTCCAAGTGACAATATATACTGCTAAATCTTCATTTATCAAGTTTTTAAAATATTTAATTTGTTCTAAACTTTACAAGGGCATTATTAATAAAGAAAAGTTTTTAATATTTTTTTTATGTCAAGAGTGTCAAGGGATGTCTAATTACTGTGCATGCAAATCTTACGTAGATGACTACACTCTCATATACATACAATACTTTGCAATAGTATATTGACAACTTAAGCATGATAGCAGTACTTTAATGTAGTGTTTTAAATTGATGCATTTTGTTTTATGGAATTTAAATAGCACTGGCTCTACTCTGAAGGAAGGATTGTGTTTTACGAATGAAAGGTTGATCACTGTTTATATTTATCTAGCAGGTGAAAATGGTGGATATAATTTTCTCTTTTCAATAGCCACTCTGTTGTGTACTTCATTGTAGCTATGAAACTTATAATGCAGGTGTATAATGGCTACACTGACTGCTACATGAGGCAAAGATGATGTTTGGACTTGCAGGTCAGAGACTGCCTTGCCTACCAGGGATTGATATCAGAGTATAGGCAAACAGAAAGGGATAGGGGAATCATAAATGAAAGAGCTGCTCTGGTACAGTTTTTAGTTGAACAGAACAGAAGTTATTATTAAAAAAGGGATAAACAGAAGGATATATAAAATACTGCATGATAACTATAAAAATCAATCAGAGGAGGTTAGAAAAGATTGGGAAGAGACACTGGAAATGCAATTTACAAAGGAACAACTGGAGGTCATATGTATGGCTCCCAAGTATGTAAGAAAGTTCAGAAGGCTTTGAATTTTGCTTGGAATTGTACATATAGTTATTTTTATACCCCAAGCAGACTTGAAAGCATTTTTATCAGGTAGATAATAAATGCTAGAGGTATGATGGGAAAGAAAAAGGTAACTGAGATCATGTGTTTTGAGAGCGTAATGAGTTGGCAGATTTTTAATATTCTCTACAGAGTACTCTGACAGAAATATTGGATGAGCAGATGGCTGTAACTACGTACATGAGTCTTTTGCGCTGGTACACAGCATCTGAATTGCTTATACATAGTAAAGCGTTAAATTTAAATCTTTTGGCCACCAAAAAAGCAATTACTAGAAAACAGAAATCAAACTCTTAAACCAACTGCATTTGAAGTATCAAATATTATAAAATAGATAAATACATAAAAGAAAACTGAAAGAGAGATTTTTAGAAAAAGGAAGGAGCAAATTACATAGAAATAAATGGAAACTGTGGGAACAATACATGCAGAATAATGTTCCAGAGGAGAAATGAGATTGAAGGGAAAGCAGGAACTGAGCAAGTTATGGAATGTTAGACTAATTATAGTTATAATGAAAGAAAATGTATGGAAATGGAAATGTTAATATGGTTTGCTTTATTTTCTATTAATGTATGTTTGCCTGTATCTTTAGTGGTAATTTAATTTAGTTGTTAAAAAAAAATTATTTTATCATCCTTCTCTATGCAGCCTTAATTAGACAAATTACTGGGTACAAAATATTAAGCAAGTGGAAGACCCCAGAGATTTATTAACAAGAAGATTGTGGGCATAAAGACTCTGAGCTACCAGGAAAGGCTTGAAGCATTTTTCTCTTTACTTGGTTTTTATAGGCTCTTGTGGGATGATCTATGTTTTGCATTCCACACCGTTATGGGCCCATCCTACTCTATCTCCTTTACCTTTTCAAGTCAAATAGCTCCACTAATATCAAAATTAGGGACTTAAATCTCCACCAGTACATAAATACAGCATGTTGGAGAGACAAATTTATTATCCAATGCTTACCTACATATGGCACAGAAGTGACACCCTAGCATCTTTCAAATTAAACCTGATGGTTGGACTGATACCCATAAATGTATTCTTGGGGACTGGGTATAGCATGAGGGTGGATATTGGTAATGAGTAAATGGTCTTGTAACTCTATTTTCATATAATGTGCTCTTAGAAGCACTGTTCAAAATGTGGTAACTGTGTCATAGTAATAGCCCTAAGACCTACTGATGGACAGCAGAGGTGAGGAAATCTAGATGTTAAAGGAAACCGCCCATGAAATGTCAGTAGGGGAATTTCAGGATATAACTAGAAGATAATGACAAGCCAGGAAAGCAGTAAATGTTGCAAACACAAAAAAGAAGGTGTGGGAAGAGTTTTGGCAGGGCCATGAAAAATGACTGTTAAGATGGTCTTCAAAAAGGTTCAGGAAAATTATCTGGTAACTTAAGAGGGGAAGGTGGGATATTGCTTGAGTTGTATTTAGTAGCGGTGTAGAAATGCTGACTGGGACACATTGCCAAGTGGTGCAAGAAGCACTCTGGAGAACTTCTGAAGCTAGTGGACATATCTTCCTTTGATGAGGTAGTGCCAGAAGCAGAGTGAAAGTTGATCTGTTTCTTTAAATGAGGACATTGCAGTGACTATACATTGCTGTTACACCAAGACTGAAGGAGTAGATGAGATATGGCTGGAAAAGTTGAAGGAGTTGAACACTGTTGCTTTCATGGTTAACTTGCCTATTCAGTGCTATGTGGAAAGCTGTGACAGTACTCTTGGTGTGTCAAATTGGGGAAGGGTACATTGGGTGTGTTCCACTTGCAAAGGCATCACACTTCAGTATTTCTGGCAAAGAATATGCTAATTTTCTGTAATGGAGGGTTTGACCAAGAGTCAATCCTTTGAATTAGGGAGAGCAATGTGCATTTTATCCTGATCATGGAACAGAGGATGAACTCACTGACCATGCACAGGTGCTAGAGAAATCAGATGAGTCTGCCTACATGTGTTTTGTGGAAGTGGAAATGACCTCAAAATCACTTACGTGAAGTGGTGCAACAGTACTGGTTCCTAGGGCAGTTCCTGCATACCATTTGGTCCTCATATTTGAAGGGTGACAGCTATTCTTTGCATTAGACCAAATATATTCAAGATGGGCAAAGGACTCTGCTAAGGGTGAGTCTTATCTCCCCTCCTGTTTGCAATTTTCATAGAAAGGGTATTAAAGTACATCCAAGGTTTAGAAACCATCTATTTGGGGGATGTGGGAGTCATTTTTGCTATTTGCAAATGACGCTATACTCAGCCTCAAGCAACTCTGATCTCCAGTAAGCAGTACAGCAATCTGCTGCTGCAAAATTTGAGGTAGCAGGGTAAAAATCAACACCTCCAAATCATAAGGCATAGTTCTCTCAGTGTCTAGAGATGAGGGGGAACAGATATACTGGGTGCAACAGGCTACAACCGTCAATTAGCCAAAGCTACTTCAAAAGTGGGAATGATGAACATAATCTGTTTCACACTCCTTGCCTTGCTACTAGCTTGGCCCTCACCAAAGTGGTTTACAAAAATGAAACAATGAGTTAAAAAAAAAGAACTCAGGCACATACACCGACAGGTACCTACATGTTAAATTCTGCCAGCTGCTCATTTTGTGAGGAGAGTTTCACCAGCTGCTGGCCACAGTTTGTAGTATTTACAGAAAGGGGTATGTTGTGCCTTGTGTGTATCCCATTTGGTAAAGGGTGAGGCTGAGCTGAATGTATTGCAGAAATTGATAAAGCCTTGACTATGAAGTAGGTGAACAAAGTCTGATCAGTGGTTGGGCAGAGAATCAGCTGGTAGAAGAAGAGAAAGAAGTGACAAGGCAATGCCTACCTTCTCTCTCTCGCTCTCCCTCTGAGGAGGAGGGTTTAGCATGCATGCCCAGGCTGTACAGTGAGTCATCTGTGACCTCCACTTGGGATTCTAATACGGGTGGAGGACCTTTGTAGGTTATATTTCTTGGATGACTACTGGTCATGTACAATGGGGAAACAACAAAAAGGGAAAAACCTGGTCCCCCATAGAGATGACTGTATCACTCCCGATGTTCATAACTAGCCCTGTGGAAATGAATGTACCTTAAGGTTTTCACTCTTAGGGAACAGAATGATTCAACAGAGTGGCAAAGGGGCATACCTCACAACTGTCCAAAATTTTGCCTCATAAAATCTGTGGTTTTCTGGTAAATCGCTGCAGTGGTCTGGGGACTGAAGTCACTAAATAATACCATACATTTGATTTTCAGATTTCATATCCTTCAGAAAAATGCATGCTAAGAGAGATCCTGTTATTCTAGCAACTTTTTAAGTTTATGAAAGTAACTTCTAAAATGTATCCCTATTTTTGTGCCTTTGTCCCCCATTATGTCAGGCTTTGTCTAGATTTCTTGCACTAAGCGGTCAAGAGGTATGCTAGAAAGCTCTCAGTTGTCTGAAAGGGACAAAGGATAAACAACAATAAAAGAAAACTGTGAGCATGAGATGAATTTGGACTGTTAAGAGAATGTCCTGAAGACTGAAGAAAAGGGGAAGGCACAAAGAAATGCTAGAGAAAAAATCTTGGTAAGAGTAAAAGCTGGAGGTGGGGAATATAAGGTTAGCACATTAAATGAAGGTTGTGATCATTAAGAGAAAGGAGTTCTTATTTTTTGATGCTCTCAGACCTCATGATACTGGCCCAGCTCACAGTGCCCACATACACCCCAGGTCTACCAGCCACCCTCCTACTCCCCAGACTTCCCTGGTATTTGCTGGGGCTGGTTTATGGATTCTAAAGGTGTCCTGGCGGCCCATACATCTGTGCTTCTGTCTGGGAAGGGGTTTTTTTTTGTACACCCTACCCACTTTCCCTTTTCCCCCATGCTCATGGAGTATGTCTGAGGGCAACTCCCCTGCTTGGACCATGCCTACCATTAGGAAGCATCATTGATAAGTGTCCTCCTTCCTTCCCTCTCAGGACAGGCATACACATTCCTCCCTGCTTCCCCATCCATAAACACAGACACACACACACACACACACACACACACACACACACACACACACACACACACACACACACACACACTTTCACGACAATTAGTATGTATCAAGTTGCAGCCCCATATGATGTCCAGTTTCTATAAGGTGTCAATCTATGACTTTTTTCATGGTGGAGAATGCAGTAAATGTCTAGAATATATCTGTACTGAGCTGGCTTTACATCAGAAGCCAACATCATTTACATTTCTGCAGAAAATTAAAAAAATTTCTATCACTGAAACGATACCAACACCAAAAATGTATATAAAGACTAGGTAAAATGACCCAGTCAGCTTCAGTGCCGAAGTCCTTAAGGGAAGAATGGAACTGTTAGGTGAAGTCTATATTTGTCTTCACGTAAATTTTCAGAAAGTTTTACTATGACCCATCAAAAAGGTGTTGAGATTCTGCAAATTTCTGGCATGCTGTATTGTAATCTGGTTCCAGTATGTGTGAGAACATAACTTCTAATTCAGGCTGAAAATGCAATATATATCTCTACTGATTTAACTTTACTTGAAAAGTAAAAATAATAATTCACCAGAACAGCAACTTAAATTTTTTATGGAAAGATGTTACCACCAAAACTCTCTTTAATGACCATGAAAACATTACCAAGCCAACTTTAGTTTCTGAGCATGCAAGTCCTTGAGGGAAGAATTGCAATTTTTGATGCAATCAGTGGGAACCTATATACATACATACAAATATTTCAGGCACTGGCGATAATGCTCTTCTAGACTGCCAATATACCAAAGCAGTCCTTCCCACAATACATGTGCAAGCTGTTTTTTAAATTATTTAAACGAGTGCTTGCTTAAATACAATCAGTTAGTCAATTCCATCCATCAGCTACTCTCTCAAAGAACAAATGAGTACATATTTCATTCCTAGATAATCTACATTGGTTGGGTCTGATGATTTTCTTTTACTCTTTGATAAGCCCAAACATTCCCAAAGGTACTTGTCTCTAAATGTCCTATATACCTGAATAAGGTCACCTCTTAAATGTTTATATAAAACACTGTACAAGTTCAGAACTTTTAATCTTTCATAGTGACTTAAATGTTCACAGCAAAGGATGCACTTTGTACATTCCTGCTACACCCTTCCCAAATCACTCATGTTTTTCTTATAAGGAAACCATACTATTATTCCATAGCCTAGTTTGGATCTAATGTAACTTACAGTGATTTAATCATTTTGGATTCCCAGACTTTATAAATCTACTGCCTATAGATTTATAACTATCACTAACCAATCAACTGATATGATCAGGAAAAAGTCAGAGCTGATATACACATATACCCATGCCTTTTCCTTAAAGATGGATTTAACATAATCTCAGCTTATGCCCCACAGCAGGGTTGTGATAGTGAGGAAAAGAGTGCATTCAGACAGCAGTTGCAGGACCTACTAGATAAAGCATGACAGCATGAATTGATGTTGATAATGGCTGACTTGAATGCACATATCGGGACAGACAGAACAGGATATGAAGACTGCCTGGGTCTGTATCGGTGGGACAACAGGAATAAAGGAGGACAGACCATTCTAGACTTCTGTCTGGCAAGTGGTCTGATAGTAGCCAACACATGCTTCAGAAAGAGAGACGGTCACAAGATCACATACAAGAGTGGCCAACATGCAACTCAAGTAGACTTCCTCTTAGTAAGGAAAGGGCACTGGGGTAAAAGCAATGATTGCAAAGTCACTCCTAGTGAAACAGTCAGCCCACAGCATAAACTGCTAGTTGTCATAATCAGCTGCAAGCAGTGGTCAGAGATGGCTCTAAGGTCAACAGAGACAAGGCTGAAGACCTGAAAGTTGACTGGAGAGAAAGTACAACAGTTCAAGGAATTACTTAGGGCTCTACCACACCAAGAAGAGGAGGAAATAAGTGGAGTTGAAGATAAATGGCAGTGCCTCCAAACAGCATACGTGAGGACTACAGAACAAATATGTGGCCGAGCCAGGTATGGAAATAAGATACCAAAGGAAAGCTGTTGGTGGAATGCAGAAATCCAACAAGTCATCAAAAGAAAAGAGTAGTGCAGGAAAAAGTGGGAGAAAGAAAAGACAGACCTTGCTAGGAAGGAATACTGGTTGGCTAACAAAGAAGCTAAGAACAGAGTTGCAATAGCAAAGAACAGGGCATCAGAGACACTCTACCAGTTTCTGGAAAGTAACTTAGTAGGTGCACAAAGAAAACATATCAGGTTGCAAAGCAAAGGTGGAAAAATACAGATAGTCAGACACCTTCATAGGGGATAGGTTCATAGGTAGGTACTAGACTATCTGCCCGAAGGCATTTATAAGCCTAGCCAGAATGTGTTGGCTTTCACCACCCCCTTAGATTAGTTCCCTGTGCCTCTGTCCAGCAGAGCCACTGAAGTGATCCCCGGGGTAAACTTTCTATTTCCCATCCACTCGTCAAGGGTTCTCTTGAAGAGTGTTAGCAAGGAGCTCTGCCTAATGTAGATTGGAATCTTGTTCCAAAGCATTTGAAGTCTCTGGGACAGGAATCTATCCCTCCAGCATGTCCTATTCATTGTTGTGGTGAGGTTTAGATCTCTACAGCATGTGGCTCGAGGGGATATGGTCTTCTTCAGGTGGAGCATGTCCATCAACTCTGGGTTGGACATGGCCTTGTATGTCAGGCAGAGAACACCTCTGAGTAGGCGGTATGCAACCGAGTACAGCTGGAGTTTCTTCAGTCGAGCTGCATAGGGCATCTGTTTGAGGCCAGTGATCCTCTTGGTGACGTACATCTGTGGTCTTTCCAGCTGTTGCAGTTGTCTTGTAAGGTACATCCAAAATGGGGCGTTGTACTCTATGATGGGTCTGATGAGTGATGAGTAGAGGGGCACAATGACCTCTTTTGATCTGGATGCGAACCCTTTTGTGATTAGGTGGGCCACATAGGATTTTCAAACCACTTTGGCAATGTGATTATCAAAGGAGAGATTACTATCTACTTGGGTCCCCTGATTCCTTATTACGTCTTCTGTATTTAGGGGACTACCACCTATGTGGTAGTTTGTGGGTACTTTGTTTTTTCCAAAGGGGATGACTATGCACTTTTTGGCATTTAGCTTGAGGCTATGATTTTGACACCAGGTATCCATCTCAGTGAGACCCTTTTGGAGGATGTCTGTGTCAGCCAGAGAGTCAAATATAACCCCTAGTTTGCAGTCATCTGCGATCTTGGTCAACCACAGTCCTCCTGTGCTTGCCTGTACCTCTGAGAAGTATATGCTGAACAGCAGGTGTCTTAGGACTGAGCCCTGGGGAGCGCCACTTGTAACCGGTTTAGAGTTAGACTTAGCTCCCGCAACTCTCACCATGTGGGTTCTGTCCATGAGCCACTTGGTAACCCATCTTGTGACAGAGGGGTTTATGTTCAGGCTGGTAAGCTTGTCTATAATACCAGAATGGGGAATGGTGTCGAAGGCCTTTGCGAGGTCTAGGTAGGCTGTGTGTACCACCTTTCCCTCATCGTTAGCCTTGGTAACTGTCTCAAAGAAGTCCACCAGGTTTAGGAGGCATGATCTGCTCTTAACAAAGCTGAACTGGGTAGGGTCCAGTGTTTGGAGGTTCCCAATGTCTCTCTTAATGAGTTCCATGATGATGCGCTCCATAGCCTTACAGACCAAGCTAGTCAGGCTTATAGGGCAATAGTTCCCGGGGTCTGGTGTGGCTCCACCTTTGTGGAGCGGAATAATCGTTGCTGTGTGCCACTCTATGGGTACGTACCCTGTGGAGAGGCTGAGTTTGAACAGTGTATTTAGGTGAGGGGTTAGTTCGTCTTTGAGCTCATGTAGGCACAGCCTGGGACACTGTCCGGGTCCCACTGATGTTGTGTTTTTGGCTTTGGAGAGGGCTGTTTTAACCTGAGTGTCTGTAATTTCAGGGGCTCTACATTCTTCTGGTATGGTTATGGGCTGTTTTGGGGGTGAAGTTTGCACTGAACCTGTCTGCCAGGATGTTGGCGATATCGGTCAGTTCAGTGTGTTTTGTGCCATTCTGCACTAACTCTGAGCAGATCTGAGCATTGCAACTTAGATTCTTGACAAAGCTAAAGAATGCCTTGTGGTTATCTTTGGAGTCCTTTGCAAATTTTCTTTCGAAGCTCGCCTTGGATTATTTTATGAGGGATCATAGCTTCTTGCTGATACTGATTAGGGATGTCTTTCCTTCTTGGGATTTTACTCTTTTCTGTACTAGTTTCTTCCTTCTGTTGTACAGCTTGTTTATGGCAGGAGTCCACCAGACTGGTTTCCTTTTCTTGGAGGAGTGAGTCTTGGTTTTGCTTGGGATAGCATGATCCATGCATTCTTGTAGGTGCCCGTAGAATGCATTAGTAAAGGATTTTGCAGCTTAGACAGCATTATCCTTTAGCATGGAGGCTTTGAAACTTTCCACCTCGGTCTTAAGTAACATGAAGTTTGCTTTTGAAAAGTTTTTCACAGTGGTTTCCTTGTCCGGGGGTGGGGGCGGAATCCAGCAAAAACTTGCTCACCAGTTTACAGGACATCAAAGGCAGATGGAAGGAGTATTTCCAGCAGATTCCAAATGAAGAAAACCTCACAGAAACTGTACTGCCCCAGAAACAGCCTACAATGAGAGAAGAAGAGGAGCCCACCCTAGAAGAAGTAAGAATAGCACTAAGGAAAATGAAGTCAGGGAAAGCAGCAGGCTCAGTGAGATGTGATGAAATGGCTCCTGAGGGTACTCATAGCAGTGTGGAGAGAAATGACTGATGACCAGATGACTGGTAAATATGCATACTCATGGCAGTGTAGAAGAACAAAGGGGACATCCACAACTGTGGGCAGTACAGGAGAATCAAACCCCTGTCATACTGTACGAAAGTTCTGGAAAGGATGATTGATAAACAGATATGCGGAGTAGTAGAAAGCAAGATGGGAGATGAGCAATTCAGATTCATATCAATATGCAGCACAACTGACCCGATGTTTGCAGTGAGACAGATAGTTTAGAAGTTAGAGATGAGGGGATTTCTAGACTTGGAGAAAGCATGCAACAAGGTTCCAGGAAAGCTGATTTGGGCAGTACTGCAATGGTTTGAAGTTCCAGAAACATGGGTAGAATTAGTTCTGGCTATGTGCAAGGACTCAATGACTCAAGTACGAACAGTGTTTGGTCTCACAGATGGGTTCCCAGTGGGAGTGGATGTATACAAGGGTTCAGCTCTGATCCCACTGCTATTCATACTGGTGATGAACTACATTAGCAAACAGGTTGGAGGGGACAGATCAACCAAGTTGCAGCGTAACTGATCGACAGTCCAGAATCCCAACGCTGAAAACACCGACATGTGAAACGAGCGCAGCTGTGTAAGTAGTGACAGACTTTAGGGTTAGGGTGCGGGTAAGGTAAGTATGTGTTAGTGACGGACTTTAGGGTTAGGGTGCGGGTAAGGTAAGTGTGTGATAGTGAATGACCTTAGGGTTAGGGTTTGAGTTAAGGTTAGTGCATACATAGTTGTGTATGTAAGGTTTAGTGTGGGTTTGTAAGGTGTGCTTTTGGTGTGCTTGTGTTGTGTGTGTGTTTTTCGGAAATGGATTTGTTTTGTTGAGTTTCAGGATTGTGGTTTGTCGGGCATTTAAACTGTCGGGTATTTCAACTGTCGTTCTTTTCGTGTCAGTGTTTTCGTTGTCATGCTTTTAGCTTGTCGATCATTTCAGGTAGATATATCTATATATATATATATATATATATATATATATATATATATATATATATATATATATATATAGTTTTGATGTGACTTTAAGCCTAACTAGGAAAAGTATTTCTGTATAAAAGTGATGTTTTCATTCTTTTTAAAACACGGAGCCATAAAAAATTACACTAAGAAGATTTTTACCATTAAAAGTTAAAATTCAGTTGCCCTTTGGCCTTTAAACTTGTATTATAATCTAAAGAAATGTTATAGTTGATTGTCGCAGGAGCATTCCCTGAACATTTCATAAGACACTAGAGCACACTATATTGGAGTATATTTCACATACAGGGAAAATAGTTTAAAACAGGTACACTGGGGACAGCCTTAATGAAAATGGTGAGTAGTAAAAAGATCAAGCTATGCACTTTTTTCAGCAGTTTACATGTGAGGGAGCAGAAAAGTGTTCTAGGGTTGGCTAGGGATCCTACAGTATTATATTTAGAGACTGTGACTATGGATGCATATTTCCAAAACTTGAGGAAACTTCCACAAGTGGGTGAAACAGATTAAAGACATGAAGGGAAGGAAGAACACAGATGTTACAAACATCAAGAGATTTAGGATACAACTTCTCTGCATACATTTTATGTATTGGATTTAATGAAAGAAAAATGTTAATTTTTAGTGCAATAGTGTGCAAACAGAAAACAGAGCTGAATCCAAATAAGGTTTTAGTCTAATTCCTCCTCCTTTTCATAATTCTGAAGAGCTTAACTTTTTTGAAGGAGTTTTATCGCACAAAATTACTTATCTTCAGCATATAATGTTTGAATGGTGAAAACTGAAGTTATTTCAGATAAGTTTAAACATATGGAAAAAACAAAATGACAACAGATAACTTTTTATGAAAATACTTATGTGCCGATTTTCAGAACTGGATTTTTCCCGTTATGATATTTTGATGCGTTCTTTAAACAACATGCTTAAATGCTACAGGTTACAGGAATTAGATGTGAACTATCATATGGATGTGTGTATGAATCCCCAAAGAAGACCTGCAACTAGGGCAAGCTGAAGGAGCAGCTACCCTGGGCACAAGCAGTTAGGATGTGCAATCAACAGTTGCTGATGGAGTGAAAATGCAGTACCAGCATTCTTTTAAGAAGTAACTTAAGAAATGAATGCCGATACTACATCATTCATATGCACGGTTAGGAACTCAGTGCATTATTAACTGTAGCAAGAAGTTAGCCATAGTAATTGTGCAGTTGTGCACCGCCTACCTTGAGATCTTGGGGCCTCTATTATTTGGGATATACTTTTCTGAGGTGCAGACCAAAACCAGTGGGCTGTGGCTGACCAAATCTGCAGATGACTGCAAGCTGGGTGCTGTCATCAATTTCCCTAGTGATGTGGACATCCTCCAAGACAGTGTCAGCCAAACAAATGACTGGTGCCAGAAACATGGCTTCAAGGTGAATACAAAAAAATGCATCATCATACCCTTTGGGAAGAGTGATGTCCCCACAAATTATCACATTAATAACAATGTCCAAAGCATGCAATCAGTCGTGAGGGATTTGGGCACTCAGGCTGATAGCAACCTGACTTTTGACCACCATGTTGCTTCCATTGTAAGGAAATTACATTATACACACACACACACACACACACAAGCAATATCTGGATGATTCTTCGAGACCGGTTTTAGTGAGGTCCCATCTTTAAAAAACATACATACCCCTAGGTCATGGGACCTCAAAATAACTTATATCAAGGAGTACAATTTTGCCCCCTCCCACCCCTGTATAGGTGGTGTGGGATGTTATCCACTCCTTTATTTTTACATTTTTAAATCACTTATTTGAGAAAAAATAGACTGCAAAAACAGACATTCCATTTCACATACCATATCCATTTATGGTTTAATTATTATACATGTATCCTTTTCGGCTACAGTCATATGTTATACTACATTTTTCAGATCTAAAAAATAAGCATATTACACACAAAAATGTTAGATTTGATACAGGTTCATAGGTTACTACTAGCCTAGCTGCCCTTGTAGGCCATTTTAAACCAAGCCAATTTCCCTTTTTGTGCTCAGATTAACCTGCCTCATCTGGTTAGAAACTGGCCTTACCCATTCCATTGGTCAACAATAAATATTACCCTTAATGGGAATAACTGGGGTCATACCATCGATAATTTGGGGGACTCATGCATGGGACAAATCATTTATGAGTTACCTCTCTCCATAAGTCATACAGGGACAGTTCTGAGGCAAATATTCTCTTGCCCATTCAATGATCCAAGCTGCGTTTGAATATAGACAAGGATGATCTTTGTTTTATGTGAATGGGGAGTCTGTGAGATATACCTGTCGCCCTAAACCATTCTGATCATTTTGTAGAAGAGGTTTAGATCCCTAGACCAAGTATTTATGATGCTATTTGACTTGCTGATGTGCAGTAAATCCATCAGTATTAGGTCGGAAGATGCCCTGTATGCCAGATACAGATACAGAGTATAGTGGAAGGGCTTTAAGTCAGCCCTTGAAGGACATGTTGTTTAGGACTTGAATCCTTTTTAGTAAGGTATTTCTATGGGCATTCCAGTTGTTGCATGTGCCTAGATAGATACATGCCAAAGGAGACACTATATTCAATCACTGGCCTAATGAGGGCTAAGGAAAGGGGAAAAATGACCGCCCTAGATCTAGACACAATCCCTTTGTTTATAAGCTGATATAATATGATAATTAATATGTAACTGATATAACATAATACATAATTAATATTAATATATGATATGAGCAAATAACTCCTAGAACAACAAGATGAAACATACACAAACAACGTACCAAGATATAATGAAGAGGGGTGGGAAACAATTTGTTTTATCGTTTAAATAAGAGGTGAAGTGCAATGGGTCATATGTTGCCAGAGTGAGAGCACTACCAACTCACCATAATAAAATGTTGCTAATATGCAAAGATTTTTTTCTTTATACTTTTTAATGTTTTGTTTCAGATAATTAGTTATTTAATGGATCCCTTTTCTCATGGTTTGCACTTTCATCAGTGAATATCTCAGCAACTAATGGATTTTTTAAATGTTTTTTTCTGGTTCTCTTCTTCCCATAGAAAAATATGAGTTTTAACCATTGTGTTCAGTTTGATTTCTAATGCTCTGATGATTTGCTGGTTGGGCAAATGCACAGTATAAATAACATTAAATTTACAAATCATTATGATACTGTGGCATTCTACTTTTTTGTGCGTATACCTTCTGTCAGAATGTGAGCAGTGTTTTTTCCCTTATTATTACTTTTCTAGTTATAGGTTTAAATTTTAATTTTGATCTATATGCCAATGTTAAGAGTTCTGTATGTTATAGAATACTCTTGTATTTATTATGATGTGATGATATTTACCTACTATATTATTTGCTGTGGCTGAAAAAGGTTATTTAGCTCATCACTTCAAACATAATAGTGCAGAAGGATAGTATTCTTTAGATTCTGGTTTGCAGCAATAAACTCTGGGCATTCTGTGTATAAGAACACGTACAGGTCTGTCTTAGCAGATTCAGTGTACTGTTCATACAAGCTACAATGCACCCAGTTTTTATAATTTTATAACATCGAAACAATACAAAAACAATTAGAAGGGAAATATGATGTCCAGACTTTACCCTCAGTTTAAACTTTTAATTCCCATTTAAATCTATCTTCTTCCTCCCAGACTCCTCTTGTTAACAAAAGACATGTCAATACTTATAAACACTTAGTGGCTATACACCAGCAATAGCTAGGAAGGGCTTTCAGTGAACTCTCTTTGGTCAATAGGTATTCTCAAATGGATTTACCAAAATAATAACTCTCCCATGTCAAAAGGCTGCAAAGAGCAACTCTGAAAGTGACCATGGCTTAATGGCTACTCTTTGTTGTTCTGTGCTGATTTAAACACATGGTAAAGACTAAAACTTACACTGCTAAAATAAATCATCACTGTTAAAATGTCTCTACTGAAATTTTTGATACCGGTAAATACAGTGTTTTACTAATAAAAGTCAATAAGCATTTATCTTGTATTTGCTCATATTCTTAACCAAAAGATTACATCCATTACAGTCCTCAAAATTCTTGGTTTTAAAAGGATTATGCAAATATGTCTTAGTTTTTGGGTTGTCAGTGTCTGTCCTATATAAATCCTTAGTAAAACTTATACTTAAATATAATGCTGCCTTCTGCTGCTTCCTATGTAAAAACCTAAATGACATATAAAGAAACAACAGATGCATCCTACATGTGTTATGATGGAACCCACGTTAGTAGGGCAAAGACTGGGGTCAACCTCCCCAGCATTACAGTCCAATGGTAACCACTTGAAATGTCGGGACTCCTAATGCAAAGTCCCAGAAAGTGAAGACTGGATAACTGAAAATCTGTACTTAATTATATACATCATCAGCTCCCTTTTTCCCATTTTCTACATGGGATCGGAGTATCATGTTAACTATCCCCATCTCTTGTGATTCAGTGCCACACTCCTGCCTTCAACACACATACCAGACTGTCGCAGATCTTTCACACAGTCCATCCACCTCTTTGCTAGATGTAAACGTTTCCTCTTACCTTCTCCTGTCTGTCCCAAATCTTCTTCACCAGACTGTCTTCTGTTTTTCTGGACATGTTCAAGCCACTATAATCTGTTCTCTTTGATCTTTTCTGCAATTACATGTACTTTGGCTTCTGGTCTTATGTCCTCATTTCATCTGTCCCACAGTGTGCATCCTACCATCCTTCTCAGGCACTTTATTTCCATCACTTCTAACTTCTTCATCTGCTCTCCCTTTACTGCCAGGTTTCTGTACCATACAGTAGTACTGTTCATACCACTCCCTTGTAGACCTTACTTTTCAGCTTCTTTGGCATTCTTCTGCCATAGACTACACCTGAGACTCTATGCCACCTGACTGCAGCCCCTCTGATTCTAGCTTTGACCTCTTAATTCAGACTTCCCTTCTCCTCAACCCCCCCCCCCCAGATACATGAAGCTATTTAGCTGTTCCACTATCTTCCCTTCTATCTCAATTCTCAGCTTCTTCTGATTTCCCCAATTTGCTACCATTACCACTGTCTTATCTAGCCTTAGTTTCATCCCATGTGCTTTCAGTTTTGCATTCCATTCCCCTATCCTTTGCTGAAGTTATTGCTCACAGTCTGCCTGTAATGCCACATCATCTGCATACAGTAGCCTTGCTGATCTGTCCCCTCCAACCTGTATGCTAATGTAGTCCATCACCAGTATGAACAGCAGTGGACTCAAAACTGAACCCTGGTGTACGCCCACTTCCACTGGGAACCCCTCTGTGAGGATGACCACTGTTCACACTTGAGTCATTGGGCCCTTGTACATAGCCTGCACTAATTCTACCAATGTTTCTGGGACTTTGAACCATGGCAGTACTGCCCAGATCAGCTTTCTCGGGACCTTGTCATATGCTTTTTCCAAATTTAGGAATGCCCAGTTGGACTCTTTCCTCATCTCTAGCTTCTTCTCAAGTATATATATATATATATATATATATATATATATATATATATATATATATATACACACACACACACACACACACACATGCACATACACACAAAGCTCAAAATTGCCATTTCTCTGAATACTTCCTTTTCATTGAGGTATGGCAATCTCAGAGTTGGTTGATATATATATATATATATATATATATATATATATATATATATATATATATAATATATATAAGTTCAGGCAGTGGGTGTGCAGTGGTGCCATCATATATGCAAATGGATGGGGGTGCTCTTATTAAGCCCTAACCTTCCCCAAGCAGGCCCAGTATGCATACAGGAAGATATGCAATTAGTATAGTGCAGGACTCTCACTCATTTCTGCGAGTGATGTGAGTTTGTAGATTTGCCCACTTTGTAGAGGAAGCACATTATGCATTTCTCTCCAATTTCCTCTGGTAAACCAGTACAGTTACGGGATAGTCCGACTGGATACATGTCCATTTCCAGCAGAGGCCTGGGGAGAAAAGCTCCACATAGCAAACTTACATAGATTACACAGAAGTTAGCAAACAATTATAAAAACAAAGTGATTATATACAATGGCTTAGTAGTGTTCCCTAGTAGGGACTCACAATTCTCATGGACAGACACAATTAAAAAGTAAGAGACATCAGATTGGAAGCAGAGCTTGGTGATGTAGTTACAAGTTATGATAATTACAGAATACGCTTCAGTTTGTGTGCTCCTGGACACATAACCCACCCCCTTCCCCTGGGAGAAGCAAGCATGCTCTTTACCTTCACTCCTCTCCCATTCCCTGCCAACTTCAACAGGGGCTTGAGTCACCACTTGAATTTCAGTTGCTTGAATCACAGTCTGGGCTTTATCCTTCTACACAGCATATTGGACTAATATTTCGTATTTCAGCAACATACTGCAAACATTCAGCATTACAAATGTATGTACTGACATTTGATCACCAAGAAAGTCTGACTGCGTAAGTGTACATTTTCAGTGGTGGCTCAGGGAGAAAATCTAAAAAGTATTACAAAAACATTTTAAGAACAATAATATAACAATCTTCAAAAAATAATATGATAAAAAACAATAAGAAATCTGCAGTTTAAACAATTATACCAAATCAAACATAATGTGAAAACATTGGTTAACAACAGATACAATTTACATGATAATGGTGATAATATTTAGAGAAAGTTAGCCAGTTTAGAGAAATTAAAGGTAAGTTAGTATACTACAAACAGGAAATGCAATATGAAATGGGAAAAAAACAGGTTATGGCACACAGAGGGTCAGGAGAAAAAAAAGTGATTGAAGTAAGGAAGTGATGGAAGAAGGGGAAGTAAGAAGGTATAAGGTATGAATATGTACTTGTTCATATTTAGGGATATAGGTTCGCCATATGTTGCACAAGAACAGAGCTAGATTTTGGCTAGGAAGTCTTTCAGCATGGTTTTAAAGGACTGAAGCGATGGTATTGGACTAATGGATACAGGTAAGGAGTTCCAGGCCTTAGCAACATGGTATGAGTACAGACAATGCCCAGCAGATTTGATAGGTTTGTGGACAGAGAGGAATTTTAAGTCAGTGGATCATAATGACTGAGTGGGAACATAATTGTGTAGAGTGGTATTTAGTGCTGGACAAGCAGATGGATGCCAGATAATTTTATAGGTGGTGAGAAGCTGTGTATGCTAGCTGATGGGGTAGTTCTAACCAATATAGGCTTTTTAGTGTTATACTGTGGTGGGTTCCGAAAGGGGTATTTAGGGCATATTTAGACACTTTATTACTGCATTCTTCAAGTTTTGCTTTTTGTGATGCCTGGCGGCTAGTAAGGCTGGAGGCACCACAACTACATCCCTGGTTTTGTTTTTGCCACAGATCTAACAGGTACAGATGCTTATAAATGTAATTTGCTGCCAACACAATAGAAAACACTGTTACCAAAAGCATTTCTGAGCCCATTTTCCAGTATGCCATCATCCGATTCACTATCTGCTCTCTCACGATGAAGTGCTTCAATTTTTCTTTCATGCATTTCCTTCTGGAAGTAAATGAGGAAACTTGGTCACCATCTGTACATGAGGGCAAAGTAGTGAATTGCAATCCTTTTTATTTATCAAATTGTATCAGTCTAGATTGCTTCTCAAAAGTCTGATTCTTTTTAGACATCTGAGTACTAAACTATCATATAAACTGACATACAAAACACATTATGTACATATGCTGCTACTTAGAAACAGACAATGAAAACACCAGAAGAGAACCAGAACAGATGTAAGAATAACACTGCATATCCTTAAAAAATTACCCAGTTTGTTTTAAGATGCATTTTTTAAGTGTGACTTACATGGAACTTCTAATGCATATTTTAATATGCTAACTGGAAACAGTCTTTATGAATAGAATATGTTTACATAACACTAACATGTGAAGATTACTAGTGGAAGAAGTCTTTCACCAACCTAGTCTACATGAAATGCCTCTAACTTTAGATTCAATTTACTTATTCCTTCCATTTTTTCCTCCCTTTCCAGTCCAATCCCTTTTGCACTCTTCAACTGTGATACATTTCATTAGGTCATAAGGCTGTGCATTCCATCCATCTCTTCTCAGAGATGTGCATTTATTCACCACCACCATTCAACAAGTTTGAGCACCCATGTATTTTTCTATACTTCAACCCTACCGTGTGCCGAATCAATCTAATGTCATTTTTCAGGTACGGATTCCAAAACTAAACATGACACTGCATATGATATTACCATGGGCACAATGGTTATTACACTAAATTGTTCTGTAGCCCTTGGTGACCACCTGCTCCATCTGCTAGGAGTGGTTCATCCTATGGTTGACTGGATAAGTATCATGTATAGATATTCTTCCACTTCTTTCTTCCCTAGCATAACCCAGCCACCAATCCCAAGCATTTTCAAGAGTTTCTCCTCTCAAGAAGCATCAGCTTGCAATTCACATATTAATGTAGCTTCTGCAATAAGCTGTAGCATGGCCAACAGCAGTGGGAAACAGGACAGTACTAGTAAGCTTATTTTAACAGACATATACTGATACCCTGAATAGCTATCATACGTATCATTAGCAAAACGGAAAACATGTCCTAAAAAAACTTGTAACTAATGAGAAGCAAAGTGCCCTCAAGTACAACCAGTAGCCTGGACTCAAAGTTCTTACTTAAGGGTAAGTTTGGGGAAAAATAAAGTACTAGCTGAAGGCCAGCTCACTTATACTGAGGCAAAACTCCAACGATATATTACCACCAAACCATCCCATATGTTTGTTGGGAAAAGTTATATTCAAGCAAATGGCATAAGGGTTGGCATCATTATGCTTGCAGTGGCATAACAGTGTACATGTTTGTGAGTATTCCAAAGACAAATGCCTATGCTCGATAGGAAGTGGGAAGCAAAGTGTAGGATACAACCAAAAAATGATCTCCCTGTAGTGGGAATGCCATGGGGTTACATCATCCAGCGCTCCCCTATGAATGAGGAAAAAGAAGAAACTAAGGTCAGAGTGTGCATGTACAGTTAGGGAACAGAAAAGTAAAACAGTGCTAAGCGGGTCACACAACCTTCAAGGCAGCATTAAAGAAAACTAAACTTTTAAAATAAGTAATCCCCTCAATGTTTAAGGTCCGCTTGACTCAGGACACAGTCACGTTCATTTGTCATGAACAAGCTGCAGCAAAATTCCTCAAATGTGCCGGACTGTTAATGTTCCATTTTTTTTGTCAATGTTTTAAAGGATAATGCCGTTTCCAAAGCGCAGCAGCCATAATTTAAGTAAATGTGGGAAATAACAGCAGTAGTACCAAAATAATAACAAGAAGTCAAGTTACCCTGTCACTTTCTATAAAAATCACACTCGATAGCTCATTCAGTAACATAAGATTTCTTTTAAAGCATGTCAACCAATAGATGGTCCCTGCTAGACAGCCTTCCAAGCAGTTTTCTCAGAAGGCTGATACTCAAACTAGTCATTCCTTTTTTGACAGTTTTGCAAAATGACTGTCCATAAATGGAGAAACAGCTGCCTTCCTTTCCTTACTTTTATCCTCAGCACAGACAGCACTGATATATATTTTTATCCATTTATTTCTAGCACTGTCTCTACAGGCTCAGCCTTTCATTAGTTCTCCTCCTGCAACCTCTTGTTTCTCATTTATTTTTTGGTTGTGTGTAACTTTTGATGGTGTGATGTCCCTAGTGAGAGCTAAGTGATCAGGACAAGATCCAACACAAACAGACAGTAACAGCATATAACATATTCTAAGTCTCCACTGTCACCTGTACATAATGTTATGGAGCAGACATAGCGGCACATTATAAAAACACCTTATATTGCTACTGAAGACTTTGTCATTTAAGCTCTATATGCTGCAATATTCCTAGGTCACCCACTGAAATTAGCCTTGCAGCATCTGGTACCCACATTCCTCCCCTTGGATGACAGAAAAGAAAAAACATCCTGAAGCTGTTCACACCCATTAACCAGCAGCAGACAGTCCTCTGCTTTGGCAGTGCTACTGTGCCAATAGGCTAGCCACAAGGCTCACCAGTACTGAGAAGGGAGAGATAGGTCTGTTTTAAGCAAGCTGGCCAACACCTCACAGAAGTAAACCCATAAGCTCCTAGATGAAGATATTGTGCATCTAAGTGAAAAGAAGAAATAGTTATGCTGCTGAATGAGATCACTAAGGTATATTGTCATGTCAGGTACCTAAGCAACTAGCTTATTCTCCAGGCTTGCATAGAAAGAATAGTAATTCTTCTTTTGGGCAAGTACCCTGAAAGTGCACTTGTGTAAAATGTTACCATAACAGTAGATGTCCTTTCCTTCACTGTTGCAGTATTCTTCACCTAAAGGATATCCTAGAAAGGACAGCCCAATGTACAGCTAGTATACCAAAGGCTTCAGTTCGTATAGAACCCATACCTCATTTGTATGCTCCCTGTGCATGACGTAGGGCATAAAAGTAGTAAACAGATGCAGATACTCAGAACTGAAAAAGCTGCAGGAGGAACAGAATACCCACTGGGACAAAGAGGAACATGTGTATCCAAAAGAAAAAAGGTCTCCTCAGTCAGCAGGGCAACCAGAACACAGGGCAAGAATCAAGACACAGTGGGAAGGAAGGAGGAACTGAATGCTGCAATAGTGAAGACATCTTCTGTTATGGTAAGATTTTACACAACCATACTATATCCTTCCATATCACTGTTGCAGTATTCAGGGAGAGTACAAGAGCTCAATAGGAAGCCTGGGAGGACGAAGGCAGAGAAGAACCCTCCACAATCCCATGCAGGATTGCCCTGGCAAAGCCTGCCCTGGCCATGGAAATAATATCCAACTTGTAATGATTAGTGAAAGTATGAACAGAGGATCAAGTAGCATCTTTAAGGTCTCCAGACCATTGAAAAAGGCACCAGAGGAGGCAACCTCCCTAGCAGAATGTTCCCCTACAGATGATGAAAGAGATTTGCCATGAAAAGAATGACAAAAGGAAATGGTCGTAGAAATCCAGAAGGAGATGGTTTGCTTAGAAACAGCCAAACCCAAAGTCCTGGGATGAAAAACAAAAAGCTGCTCAGATATGTGAAAATCTTTAGTTTTATCTAAATAATATCTGAGCTGTCTATGCAAATCTAAGGTGTGAAGAATCTTCTCACTAGCAGCCTACAAATAAGGAAAAAAGGAAGGAAGGAAGATGAATAGACTGATTAAGAGACAACTCAATGAACACCTTGGGCAAAAAAAAAGGATTAGTATGAAAAGACACCCTGTCTCTATGGAAAACTAAAAAGGGAGGAACAGTCATGAGAGCCTGAAGTTCAGACACCCTCTTGGCTGAAGAAAGAGCCAAAAGAGAACACGTTTTCAAGTACAATGTTGTGAGGAAGCTGAAGAAGCAGGATCAAAAGGAGCCTGGGTCAATTTTCAGGTACAAAATTGAGGTCCCAATAAGGTGGAATAGGCTTCTTGGGAGGCCTGGTATGAAGGATGCTTTTTAAGGAATTGCTTGACGTCAAACCTAGAGGCCAGAGGAGGATTCAAGGGCAGACAAGCATAAACTGATGACAGGTGAGCTTTAACTGAAGGATATGCCAACCCAGCATACAACAGATAACCCAAATAAGAGATAACCAATGAAAACTCAACTGACAGAGTATCCTAATGCTAAGAATGGCACCAGACAGAAAATCTTTTCCATTTGAACATATAACATTTTCTGGTAATGGGTTTCCTGGCCTCCTACTGAATCCTGAAGTGTATCCTCAGAAAAGAGGTTCCTAAAAGGGATCAAAGCCCACAGTGTCATTTGATGAGTGGACAAGTGAGGTTATATAAGCGAGCCCTTGTCTTGTGTGAGAAGATCCACCCAATGAGGTAACCTGTAGTGAATGCTCCTGGTCAAGTGAGAAAGGGGGAACCAACGCTGTCTTGGCCAAAAGGGAGTTACCAGCAAGATTTTGAGAGAGTCCTGTCTGTTCTTGTGTAAAAATCATGGTAATAGAGGAAGGGGGGGGGGCATACAGAAACATCCCCTGCCAATGAAAAGACAGGGCATCTACTTTCAAGCCAGAGGACTTGGGACTCAGGAACAGAATAGAGGAAACTGTCTGTTAAGAGGGGAGGCAAACTCACTGATGGATAATATCCAAGAACACATATCTGTGAAGCATCCATTCATGAGCTTGTGTGCTGGACATCTTTAAGGAGTCTGCCACTAGACTGTGCTCCAAGGGAAAGCAAACTGCCTGAAGAGTCACTTGATACTGGATAGCTAGATCCCAGCGTGGAACAGCTAGTCTGTAAAGAAGATAGGACCCTGTGCCCCTGCTTGTTGACATACCACATCACTGTGGTATTGTCTGTGAAAACTTTGAGGAGCATGTGAAGAAACAGGGAATGAAAAGCTTACGTAGCCTGAAGCAGAGCCCTCATCTCCTTATTGTTGATGTGGTCTGCCCTCTGATGAGGAGGCCAGAGACTAGGAACCTTTAGGGAGCCACAGGAGGCACACCATCCCCTGTCTGAGATATCTGCAAAGAGCTCCCGAGCAGGATCTAGAGCTTAAAAAAGGAAACCTCGGGTTGGCAGAAAATTGATGAATCCACACCACTGAAGCTCAAGCTTGAAACAGGGAAGGAAAGGTACCAGGAGGTGACACTGTTGAAGCCACACCAATTCGAGGTACCACTGAAGTTTCCTCATATGTAGCCTGGCAAGATCCATGGAAATGGTGCAAGCCATGAACCCCAAGATCCTGAAAAATTCCCTGGCTGAGACAGATGCCAGAGGAAGATGGGATTGGAAAAAGGTTTTTGGAGACACAGCCTTAGGGGTAAGCAGGGATGCCAACATGGGAACTGTTGAAAGTCTGCAGCTGAGGAAAATATGATCCTGGGAAGGCATCAGAACTGATTTCTGGAGTTTTATGGTTAACCCTAGACTGTGTAATAGGCATGTACTAAACTTGAGATCCTGAAGCAGACTGCTGGAGGAAGGAGCTTGAATAAGCAGATCATCTAGATGGAGAAAAATTTGAATACCTTGAATCCAGCAAAATGGAATGACAGGAGTGATGCATCTGGAGAATACCATTAGAGCACTACAGAGGCTAAAGGGCAAAGCAGAGAACTGAAAGTACAGGAATGAGACACAGAAACATAAATATTTCCTGAAAACAGGATGGATGAGTATATGAAGGTATGAATTCTTGAGATCCACAGATACTAGAAAGGCCTGTGGAAGAAGAAGGAGGAAACAATGTCTGAAGGGATAATATCTGAAAGGAAGGACTCTTGATAAGATGTTCAACAGGGAGAGACCAAAAACTGGTCTGCATCTATCTTACTTTCGTGGGACCAAAAACATCCTGGAATAAAATCCCCTCCCTACCTTGGTGGGAGGCACAGCTTGAATGGTGCCAAAGCCAAAGAGAGTGAATAACCTCTGGGAAATGAGAGAGCTTTTCCAGAGCAGGTCAATGAATGCCTGAAAAGGAAGGTAGGGACTGCTAAACCATGAAATATCCCCTCACAGACAATGGACAGAACCCAAGAGTTTAAAGTGATTCTTAGCCAGTTTGGAAAAGACAAGGGAAGGAGGAAGCAAACCATCATATAGAACCAAGTTTGCCCTGAAAAGAAGGCTTCTGGGAGGCAAGAGTCTGAACAGACTTAGCAAGAGGGAAATGCCTAGAACCCTTCTTGCCCTTGGGAGGAGAGCGCGACTGCCTACGGACAAAGGCAGACTTGGAGAGATAGTTCCTCTGAAATTTAGGAATGGGAGAAACAAAAATATGTTTCATCTCCTGCAAGCTTTGCCCTTGTCCTGGAGGGACTTGAAAAGGTCAGAAGCATCAGATCCAAAAAGACATTATCCAAAGAAGCATGCAAAAGTTTGGCCTTAATGTCATCATGCAAAACCTGAAGACAAAGTAATAACTCCTGATAACTGAACCAAAGACAGCAGCCCTGGAAAAGGCATCAGCTGCATCATAGCTGCATTTGACTGAATGGTGGGCAACTTGAGAAGAGAAGCCCAGCACAGGAAGGGACAAATCCTTCCCCTCACAGTCATGAAGGTCAGAAACCTCCTTAAAAACCTGAGAAAGGACAGCCAAAACATACCTAGTCATATGAGTTTGGTAGTTAATGACCCTACAGGACAAAGTGGAAGCAGTGTAAACTTTCATACCCAACCTTTCCATGCCCCAACTATCCTAATCAGAAGGCAACAGCTTGGTGGAGGACAATAACCTGGATGGCTTGTCAGAAGGGACTGACACTACAGAAGGGTATTTATAAAGAAATGTGCACTCCTCAGGCACTTTACAGACCCTATCTGCCTTCTTAGGTGCAGGAGCCTGAGAGTCAGGGGCTACAAAACTTGCCAAAAATGTATCCAAAAGGGTAGCCAGAACAAGAGGAACAGCAGATGGTCTGGAAAAGACTATCTGAAGGAATTCATAATACATTTTTTGCATACCACAGACCTGAGAGCAATCCCACCTAAAATAGTCCATCATGCAGGTAAAGGCATCCCCAATGGAGAGCTTTTCCAAAGGGGAGTCTGGACTTAAAAGAGTCCTCCTCCTCCTCTGAACTGTAGTCCAAGAGGGTAGAGATTTGGGAAGAAAAAGACAGTGATTCATCCCTTGAGTCCAGATTCTCATCTGAGGAATCTAATTCCCTAGGGTGCTTGAGTGGACTGGAAGACCAAGGAGGAGCAGGAACAGAGACCCCTTGAGGTGGCTTAAGGCTATCAAAACATTAAATAAACCCTGAGTGAAACCCTGCCATTCATGTTGGGGATCCTTCACAGCTAGGGAAATATGCCTCATATTTTGTTTTATTTTATGCAATATGTCTGTTTGAAATTCCCTTGGAGGGTCAGACCCCTGACATGATTCTATAATGGTTGTAGGAATCTCCTCCCTCACTAAAAATCTAAGGAATCTCTCTTGGTCCTTCAGATATAATCAGCCGAGAATCCCCCTCAACTTCAGGCACCGTTTGAAAAGCCTCTTAGGATGTACAAGTTGGATCAATGCCGGCCTCTGACAGGGTAGCAGCAAAGGAATCTGAAGCAAGCACTGGATGGTCCTCCAGGATTTCACTCAGCATCAACTGAGGCTTCCAGGTGAGGCCTAACAGCAAGTGGATCAGGCCTAACTTTTTTTGGCCTTCTTTTTGGCAGACAGCTGGCCCTCAGGATGGGAGGATTCTGTCATATCACCCTGAGCCAACAACTTAAGACGCTGGTTCTCCAGGTTTATGGACAAAGAGGAGAGGTGACTATGTAGGGTCTCAGGCACAAATGCCTGGCAGACAGAACATAAAGAAGCCAAAAAAAAAGACACTGGATGTGACAGTCTTTATGTGGAATCTGCATCCCACATTAGACATTTTCCTTTTCTGGATGACATTAACACAACAACAATAAGAAAAGGAGGAGAAGAAAGCCCAACAGAGCATTTACCTGAAAATATAGCCTGGTAACCAGCATAGCAGAAAGACATTTCGACTGACTTTCGATAATGGCGGCAAAGAAATTCTCTGAGTACCAAAAAACCAAAACACTCCACAGAATGTAGAAATAAACTTATAACAAAAAAAAAAAAAAATCAATGGAAGGCAACTAACTCTAGGAGAGAAAAATAAAATGTAGTTTTATTCATACTGATAAAAATCTAGGAATGTTTAAATGTGGGTTTTGCACTAGCTGCAGTTACATTTGGGAAGGTCCTTCCATAATGCTGCCCCATATGGACAGAAGTATTAAAGTAGAAAGACACTTTGTAAGAGCACAGGCATAGTGTATATTGCTGTATGCTCCTGTTGCTACTCCTTTTATATAGGAATGACATCAAGGAAGTTAGTTGCTACAATAAAGGAACACTTACATGCTATAAAGAAAAGAGAC
The DNA here is from genome assembly GCF_019279795.1 of Protopterus annectens. Taxonomy (NCBI): domain Eukaryota; kingdom Metazoa; phylum Chordata; order Ceratodontiformes; family Protopteridae; genus Protopterus; species Protopterus annectens. Next base: position 1,195,868,666 of record NC_056731.1, on the reverse strand, counting down.
AGAAATAATGCACTATTTAAGAATTCCACTGTGGCCACCGAAAGACATGCGTGAATGGGTGTGCCTTTGCTGAAGATTGGGCATAGGGCTGGCAACTTGGCATCATAAAAATCTACTGCCAATCATTAGCAGACTGGAGTTCCTCTGTGGCAACCCCTAACCGGGAAAAGCCAAAAAGACAAACAACAACTGTATGTAAGTCCTTTAAAAAGTTCTATTTTATGTCCTACAGTTAGTTCCAAAAGATTTGAGGGGAGGTAACTATAAAAACAAAATTCTTAAAAGAGAAACTTTCTACCAAGTTAAGATGCAAGCAGACAAATATCCTGGTATTAATGAAAGCATCTGTATAAAGTGTTTTTTAGAATGGCATATTTGTTAACAATGGCTGGTTTACATACAAAATTGTTATTAATTAAATGTGTTCTATTGACTGAACTGGAACTGTTAGTTGATCAGTCTAGTACTTAATTTTTTATCAGTGTATTTAAATGTGTTTTTTACTGCACTTTTTATTCTGATGAAGTCTTTGGATGAAAGAGCTTAATCTCTGTGAATAAATATGAATTATTTTACTCGTGGTGTTTCTGCTGCCTTCCAGTGAATGTTTTCTGTTATAAACTCTCTGAGTATCAGTGTCCGTATGTTACCTTTATGCCCTACATCGTGTGCGGGGAGCATACATGTGACATACGGTGTCTATAAGAGCTGAAGGTTTTGGTATACTGGCTGAACGTTGGGCTATCCTTTGCAGGAGATCCCGTAGGTGAATACTGCAACAGTGATGTGGAAGAACATCAGGAGGATAAATATGCTGAGACCTTAGGAGGCTGCCTTACCAAATCCCATATGAAACTGAAGCGAATTGGCTCTATGTTTAATAGTTTTTGAACTGAACCTTGAACAGAACTAACTGCAAGAAACATGCTGTGTGCCTAAGCAAAAAATACAATGCAAATGGAAATCTTTATGGTGAATCTGCTTTCCATATGAAAGGCAATTATTAACGTTCTTATACATGAACCACTATCATTCTCTGGTAACACTAAGAATCACACTGTGGCGTCATTGGATGACACTGCAAGAAAGAACTTAAGACAGTGCAGGCTAATGTCCTTTTTATAACAAAGACACAAAACAGGAGAAAATTTGAAAAAAAACCCAGAACCTGGAAACAGCTCCACCAGAAAATCGAAAAACAAGGCTAATTTCCAGTGAAACCTTTATTCTTGTACCTCAGCCTTTCGCCTTCTATGGAATGAATTACACATCATACAACCACCACTTTTATACATCAAGTGCTGTTGTAAAACAATTAATTATTCAATTATCCTATTTATCAATAAATAATTTATCCATGCACTTAAACAAGCCAACATCTGACAACAAGATATTTAAAACACTTTATATACATTTTAACAGTTATTTATTCATTAATTTATTTATAAAAATCCTTTTTTACAAAGTTAAATTACTATTAATATTGATTCCCCTAGGATGAAGTGTCTATAATTAATAATCATTCTGCATTTTAATCTATTAAGTTCATCCCTAAAGCTACCCCCAAATTTCAAAAATGGTTGAGCCAACATTAGCTACAGGACTATTCATATTCTGCCTTCTAATGTCTCCCAAGTGTTCCATTATTCTAACTTTCACCTTTCTCTTGGTCTATCCAATATACCATTTAACATCTTGGCAATCACATCCAATAATGTACACAACACCCTGGGAGTTACAATTAAAAACTTCCCTGGCTTTATAAAGTCTACCATTAATCTTACAACCATTTAAGTTCTGCACCCTACCACATACCGAGCAATTCCCACAAGCTCGTGTACCCACTTTATCACCTACTCTACTGATCAAACCATCCCAACTCAATAATTCCTTCAAATTATTATACCTTCCAAAGGAAAAAGTTATATGTTTGGGAAAAAGATGTCCTACAGTCACATCCCCTGAAACCATATACCAAAATTTCTTAACTATTTTATCCAAAGTGTTTGAAAATGGGGAATATTTTGTCACAAAGAACAACTTATTCTCTCTTTTATTATTATGTCTCATATTAACCTCATTTTGATTCCAATACCTATTACTAAACCCCCTATGCCTGCTCTGAATTTTGTTGCGAGCTGCCATCAAAACAGTTTCAGAATACCCATGTGCACTTAATCTCTTATAAACCTTATTCAAAAATACTTCTTTAAGCCGAACATCAGAGGTATTCGGATAAATTGTTTTAAACGCACCATATGGTAGGGATTTAATCAAATGAGGGGGATGCATGCTATCAGCTTGAAGGAAATTCTTCTCAGATGTGGGTTTTCTATAAAGATTGAATTGAATCCCATCATCCCTATCCACATATAATTCCACATCCAAAAAAGTAAAATTCAATGAATTAAGATGACAAGTAAATTTCAAACCATAAGTGGTGCCATTCATATGTTCCATAAACCTCAAAAATTCCTGTTGTTCACCTCTACAAACAAAAATCAAATCATCAATAAACCTCTTATAATAAACCACATTTCTTGAAAAATATTCATTGGGATACATGAATTGCCTTTCAAACTCTCCCATATACACCACAACATAAGCAGGGGCATAAGACGCCCCCATTGCTGAGCCTCTTTTTTGCAAGAAGAATTTATTATCCCACCTGAAGTAACTATGAGTAAGACAGAATTCCTTCACCCATTATTCTACTCATAACTTCCAACCCCCATTTGATATCAATGTTTGTGTATAAAGAACTAACATCGACTGTGGGCCAAAAGAAATCATCCTGCCATTTTGCTTACTTCAATCCAATACATAACGCACTAGTATTCTTAATGTAGGAAGGCACCTTGGCCAGATATTTCTTAAATTGATGTTCCAAAAACATACCCACATATTCCAAATATTAGCCTATCATAGAAACTATAGGTCTTCCCAGGGCATTGGTTAAGCTTACATGAATTTTGGGAATAGCATAAAACTTAGGATCCCTAGGTTCCTTAACAAAAAGTTTCTGTACATCCTTATTACCTACAGGCCAAGGCTTTTGACACTATCCCCCACTCTGGAATCATAGATAAACTTACTAAGCTGGGCATTACTCCCTATGTCACTTGATGGGTTGCCAACTGGCTTATTGACAGAACACATACTGTAAAGGTAGCAGACTCCAAATCCAGCTCCAGACAAGTGACAAGTAGTGTACCGCAGGGTTCTGTCCTGGGCCCACTCTTGTTTGGCATCTACTTCTCTAAAGTACAGGCCAACACTAAGGGACCTGGCTTACAAAGTTCACAGATGATTGCAAACTGGGAGCCATTATTGAATCCCTAAATGATGTGGATATTCTACAAAAGGGCCTTACAGAAACAGATGCCTGGTGCCAGAGCCATGGGCTCAAGCTAAAGGCCAAAAAATGTATAGCTGTCCCCTTTGGGAAAAACTACATATCTATGAGCTACCACATAGGTGGCAGTACACTAAACACCAAAAGTGTGATAAGAGACCTAGGGACACAGGTGGGCAGTGGTCTCACCTATGATAACCACATAGTCACAACAGTTAGAAAATCCTTCTATGTGGCACACCTCATCACTAAGGGCTTTTCATCCAGAAAAAAGGAGGTCATTGTCCCTCTGTACTCATCTCAAATTAGACCCATTATAGAATACAATACCCCATTTGGTATGTACCTCACAAGATGTCTGCAACAACTAGAAAGGCCACAGAAATACCTCACAAAAAGAATCAAAGTCCTAAAGCAGATGCCTTATGCTGACCGTCTAAAGAAACTCCAGCTATACTCTGTCGCATATCGCCTACTCAGAGGCGATCTCTGCCTAACATACAAGGCCATGTCGAACCCAGAGTTGTTGGACATGCTACACTTAAAGAAATCCCAATCCCTCCAAGCCACATACTCCAGGAATCTTAACCTTGTCATCATGATGAATAGAACATGCTGGAGGGATGGGTTCCTGACCCAGGGACTCCCCATGCTCTGGAATAGGCTGTCCATACATGTCAGCCAGAGCACCTCAATGGCCCCCTTCAAAAGGAACCTTGACGAACATAAGCAAAGGGTAAAATAAAAAGAGAAATAAGCTTTATTTAACAACTATAACTTGGAAAGTGCTTTCACGTCTGCTTCATCAGACCGCATGTGCAGAAAGAAATGTACCCATAATTTATAGGCAATTCAATTAACAACAAGCCAATCGTTAAGAAAAGAAGCAATCACATGCTTAAAAACTCATAAAAAATGTATATTCAAGAGGCCATTAACTATATGCACTGAATAAAAATAAATGATAAAAAAGATAGGTGGATAAAAGCATTCATTTCAGCATATACAAAAAAGTGATAGTAAACAATAAATATGCATGAAAAAATAAAACAAAGAATACTTATAAACTTAAAACGTGAATACTTCAGTCAAATCCTGTGGCCATATCAACTCCTGAGGCCACGTCCCTTAAGAATAGGTCTAAGTGGAACCTTCTCATTGAGTCCACTGTCCTGGTCTCCTCTTAACCTTATCGTCCACTTAACCTCACTGGTCTCAGTCAAATTTCTTATGTCACCACCCTGAGCACTGAGATATATCCTATCAATAACCATGAACATAAATGTATGTCTGGTGTCAGTATTCATAACATGTCTAGATAGGGCATTGGTAAGGGAAGCACAGTGTATACCATAAAGGTGTTCCCCTAATCCTATCCTTCAGAGCCCTGTCAGTTTTGCTGACATAACATGCCCAGCAAAGTGTGCAGCGAGCAAGGAAAACCACAAGTGAAGTCATACATGTGGCACTCATCTTAAAATGGAATCTTCGTCCATTGTCAGGGTACTCAAAGAACCCACTGGTGTCAATATAATTGCAGTAGTTGCAATTGCTACATGGTCTCGTACAGCCCCCCTCTTCACATGTGCGTGACCTATGTTTATCCGGAAAACTTAACAACCTCTTCAAAACCTCTTTCCTCTCTGATCCATTCAGTCTGAGTAGACAGATGGCTGGCTCACTCTGTAAAGGCATTTATAGAAAACCCTGTTTTTGGAATTCCTTATTGCACCGATGTAGTATGCACCCCCTCATGTGTTTAGAAATATAGTCAAAGGACAGGGGCTGAGAGCCTCCAGATTGAATGGATCAGAGAGAGGTTTTGAATCTGAGCTCTCCCATTTGAGAAGTAGACTCACAAATAGAAGCTATGATGAAGGTGAGGTTGATGGCATTTTAACTACTATTCCCTCCCTTAGATCCAGCATAGTCAGACCATATTATTCAGAACAGCCTATAGGCTTGAACAGTGAGTGTTCCACATCTCTCAAATTCACCCACATCTCTGTCCCTCTAACCTATACTCTGGATACTAGGATGACAATGGACATCATCTAGAAACACTGGGATTTATTAACTACTGATTCCAACATCAGAAAGATAGTAGGGGATACTCTGAGATTCCTATACAAGAATAAGATGAACTTGAAGAGTTGTTATGCTATCCAGATAAACACAGGTCAAGCACACGTGAAGAGGGGGGAGGCTATACGAGACCATGTAGCAATTGCAACTACTGCAATTATATTGACACCAGTGGGTCTTTGAGCATCTTGACAATGGACAAAGATTCAATTTTAAGATGAATGCTACATGTATGACTTCAGATGTGGTTTACCTTGCTCACTGCACTTGCCGGGCATTTTATGTTGGCAAAACCTGAAGGGCTCTGAAGGATAGGATTAGGGAACACTTTTATGGTATATGCTGTGCTTTCCTTACCAATGCCCTATCTAAACATGTTACTAATACTGACAGCAGACATACATTTATGTTCATGGTTATTGATAGGATATTTCCCAGTGCTCGGGGTGGTGACATAAGAAATTTGACTGAGACCAGTGAGTTTAAATGGATGATAAGGTTAAGAGCTGACCAGGTTTGTGGACTCAATGAGAAGTTTCCACTTAGACCTATTCTTAAGGGACGTGGCCTCAGGAGTTGATATGGCCACAGGATTTGACTGATGTTGAATTCACTTTTTAAATATTTAAAAGTATTCTTTATGTGTGTTTTTTCATGATATTTATTGTTTACTATCACTTTTTTTGTATATGCTGAAATGAATGCTTTTATCCACATATCTTTTTTATCATGTATTATTTTTATTCAATGCATATAGTTAATGGGCTCTTGACTATACATTTTTTAAGAGTTTTTAAGCATGTGATTGCTTCTTTTCTTAATGATTGGCTTGTTGTTAATTGAATTGCCTATAAATTATGGGTATATTTTTTCTGCACATATGGTCTGATGAAGCAGAAGTGAAAGTGCTTACCAAGTTATAGTTGTTAAATAAAGCGTATTTCTCTTTTTATTTTATCCTCAGCTTATGTTTTATTCTTTGTTATTCTTATTTAACGTTTGTTTTTTTTGGTTTTCCAAAGGATTATTCATTCCAGTCCGTGCATTTTCGGCATTAAAACACAAGAATATTTAATGTTTTGCCTAAATATGTTATAATACAAAGTTTTTAGAGGTGTGATAACATGGCTCCATTTCAGATTAAGCTTTTAACATACTCCAAACTGAAATAATGCTTATTGCAAGATATAAATCTACCAAGAACATAGTCTTCTTTATGATGACATCTTATAATTTCTCATTTAAATAGTAATAAGAATGGTTATAGAAATTACATAGGAAATCCAGTGACACAAACATCTTTACCACCTAACAATACTGCTTTAATAAGCAGCTCAAGCACTTGAAGAGCCAAGCAGGGGTTAGTGGAACTGAGTGGCTTATGGTAGCTCGCCCATCCTGCAGGGTAGAAAATGGTTGTCTCAGTCAGCTGACTGCTCCTGTGCAAATGGAGACTTGCATGTTCACAACAGCTTTAAGACCTGGGGGATGTGGACTAGGTGATCCCAAGCCAGTGATGGTACCTCTTACAGTGTGTGTGTGAGTGTGTGAGTGTGTGTGTGTGTGTGTGTGTGTGTGTGTGTGTGTGTGTGTGTGTGTGTGTGTGTGTGTGTGTGTGTGTGTGTGTGTGTGTGCACCTACTTGCCATGGGGTAGAGTATAGGATGCCCCATGGTGATGAGGGTACCTGTGTCAGCCTCTGGAGGGATGGGGTTAGGTCAGGCAAAAAAGAAAACATGAATGGCTGCCTGAATGACTCTCACACAAGGGGTGAAGGAGGATTGATAGGTTGTAGAGTCTGATGGTCAGCAGAAAGTGGGAATCAAATTATAGAAGTGATACCTGGCTCCAACCCCAGCTAAGCCCTACTATAATTATCCCTTTAATGCATTTCTCCTCTAAAACATCTTGACAAATTAATACTCAAAATCATTCTAACTTACCCGTCTTCTTTCTCACATTCAATATTCTTCATCCAAACACTTTTTATTTTCCAACACTCTCAAACAACATTGTAAGTAATCTGCACTCATGATCATTACATCACTTGTTGTTATAAAACCTCTCTCCATGCTATATATTGTACCATGTTTTATATCATAAGTAATACATTTGGTGGAAGTCACTCGAATATTACTGATGTTTCTCAGAGATGTATAAACAGTACTGAAAATACCAACTTACCTGCTAACCTTAAATAATCTGTCTTTAACAATATGTTATAATTTGTTAACATGTAAACATTGTATTAATTTATATCAAGCTTTTCTCCACAAGCCTCAGCTGAAGAAGGGTTCATGCCCAACAGGACTTTCCCGATCAACAAAAATAAATAAATAAGACAAACAAATAAATACATTGTTAAGAAACCACATTTTTTCATGGATGAAGTTGGACTACAAAACTGAACAGAGTTTGCAAACAGCAAACTGTGAAATACACTATGGCAGTGCAAGACCAGCAGTAGAACTTACAGATGTGGCAATACAACAGAAATAACACAGGTAGGATCATAGCCCTGTGGGCTACAGTTCACAGGTACTGAACACAAAGCTAAGTGAAGCCTTAAGGAACCCACACTTCTTAACATTCATGAACGCAAAACTGACATTAGTAACCCAGGTGGTGGCAAGAAGCATTAACAAAGGTACTGTGACACTTCTGACACTACGAGAGAATAAACACAGCCTCATATTAAAACAGAGAGTTGCACTGATGCTAACAAAACTCTGAAGGTTGATACTATAAGTGCACTCTAAACCCACAAATATGAATTGCATAATTGGGCTGACTATTGTCAGCAGGTAATGATCTATATTAAAAAATATACTACCTCTATTCTGTTTTTTTTTTCTGGTTGAAACACCTGATAAATAAGACACAGTTTTAAGAACTGAATGCACTACTGCTAACCAGATTTAAAGCTCGGTTTAATGGCAGATGAACTATAGGCCTCTTTATGCACTTGAGACATTTGGTACCAAGTGTGAAGTAAGCCAGAACTGTATCTGCTAATCTAAAAAAAACATACATATGTTATTGCAAGTTATTGTCAGGCCTAAAAAGGAACCGTGGCTCTTCCTCCTCTATAATACCTGCAATTCAGGCATGAACAGTGATAACCATTTTTCAGTCCTGTTCACCCTGTTGCATTAATACTTGTCATTTGTTTATTATGGCAATTTTAAGTACAGAAACTAAAGGCCATACCTTGGGTATCCGTTCTTTACTCCACTGGCTTACTCCCTTGGTGATACTGACAATGTACTCCACAGCTCTATTGAGGGCCTGCTGTACTTCATCCAGTGCAGGGACCATGACAATATTTGGGATTGACAAAGTTATGTTTGTTCTAAAGATTGGTGGATTAGATGTTCTCTGCTTGTTGCTGTTGTCATTATCTGGCAAATGGAAAAAATAATGGTGAAAACGTTAATTCTGAGGACTCAAAAAAGAAAGCTATTGTTACATTAGCAAAGTTCAATGAAATTTGTGCAGTGTACATCTAAACATTTCAAACATTTTTTCTTTGCATAACATGAGCCAGAAGGCATCTTAAGGCTGGCTCATATCACCACAGTCTTGCAAACGGCAACTTTGAATATCAAGGTACCCAAACCAGTCAAAAGTCAAGGTTTACACTTCCTGTATTATGAACTCCAAGAGTAAGACGATGTTACTGAGAAGAAACTATCTGCCCATATGTTGGTGAGGTCTTGGGAATAACCAAAGGGAGATCCCAGATCATGGATGGAGGCAAAAAAGGCAAAATGCAATATTAGTGAGCCAGTATCAGCCATTCAGCACAAATGGGCATGTGTACTGCAAATACACTAAGTAACCTTAGTAGAATAACTCCTATTAACTGATTGAAAACAAGGAAAATAAGTAATAGAATTAAAACAAACTTGTATGGCGCTGTACCAGTTATCTGGCAACCGGTGGAGTTATGAAATAAGTGCCATTCAAGAAAATGGATGCATGTATATTGTGCACAGTGTTATTTGAATTTATATTTTGCTTTGTATTATATTATTATTATTGTTTGTATTTATAGTATTGTTACTGTTTTGGAGATTTTCTCCTCGGGCCTCCTCTGAAAATGGACTCCTGGCCCAGTCGGACATTACCCGGTTAACAAAAGTAATAAATAAATAAATAAATAAATGTTAGCAGCCAACTGATGGAACTGGAGACTATAGGAAATAATTAGAAGGGGCAGGTAAGACGGCAGAAGAATAAACAAGTCATTATATAAACAAAATGCTGCTTTCACTCAGCAGATGCCCATACACAGATAGGCTAAAAGCCCGGTGCCTGTACTCTGTTTCATATAGACTCCTCAGAGGTGACCTCTGTCTGGCATACAAGGCGATCTCAGATCCCAACTTGATGGGACTGCTTCATATCCACAAGTCAAACTCCACTCAATTAACCCATCCATGCAGCCTCAACCTGGTATGTCACATCAACAGGACTTCTGACAGGACAGATTTGTGTCCCAGAGACTCCCCCATCTATGGAATAAACTCCCTCTCCACATCAAGCAGAGTACCTCTTTACCCCTTTTTAAGCACAATCTGGATAACTGGATGGGAAATAAAAAATACATCCTTGGGATTCCACCCATGTTCCTGCTGGACAGAGGCATCGGGAGCTGATTTGTCTATGCATGGGCTAAACTCTTGGCTAGGCTTATAAGGGCATAAGGACCAATAACCTAGTAACTTCCTATGATCCTATGAAAATATAACATGTCAGTTGCTAAAAACTGGTGATCAGACTGGTTAAATCTCTTTGAAGACTTATTATTAGAAAATACAAACTGTACAGATTTTCTATTTCTGAACATTATTATTATTATTATTATCACGTCTACAAAATAGAAAAAAAAATTAACAATTATAAGTCATCTTAGCTGGCATCTGAAAATTCAGAATACATTTCCCACTTTACCCAAATTTGCTAAGACCTACAGGAGGAAAAAATATTCCAAGACATCTAAAAGGCTCTTTAAATGGAGACATAATAAACAAGTAAATCTAGGATGTAATAGCTGATCAGATTTCAAAGCTCCAGGACTCCTTCCAAATGCACAAACTGTTAGGCAGTTTGAGCTGAGCTGCCTAAAAAAAGACAGGTTTGAGTGCCAGGCCTTTCAGAGCTTCACTGCCAACTGAGAGGGGTAGGCTGAACCTTGAAGGGACACAACCAGAAGTAAAAAAAGTATACACATATACACACAATGGCATAATCAAAAATATAGGGGGACAGAGGAATTGGGTGGCTACTGCAGCAGTGATCATTCAAACATCTACTGTCATGTTATGTCTACTTACGCAACTGTACAAAGTTCATCATATTAATCACTGCTACAGTAGCCTTAGCTGTATGGATAGATTACTGTAGCTTACAACATTTGGGAGCTGGAGAATGGTCCTACCAAAGCTTGATCTAGACCTACAGAAGGAATCAAGATTGCAATGCTTTGTATAAGTATGTACATAGGATCATTCTAGAATCCAACCCTTTCCAAAAAGCCATAAATAAGACAAGACCCTGGTAGAGGGAGACTTGATCCTGCTTAGAATAGTTTTGTTGAGGTGAAAATAAAAAAAAAAAGGTAATAGCCTGCGACAACCATTTGCAAATTGTCTGTTTTGACACAGGGTATCCATTCTTACCTTGATAAGAAATGAATAAGTGATCTGAAGATCTGAAAGATTTTATTTTGTCAAGATAGTACCAGTGTTGTCTGTGGACATCCAAGGTATGGAGTATCCTTTCTCCGTCATTTTTTAGGTTCATGAAAGAAAATAGGGAGATGGACAGTTTGGCTTAAAGTAAACACGGATACAATTTTAGGCATACAAGAATGACTGATTTTCAAAGAATGTAAACCACCAACGACCAGCAAAAAACGATAGTGAACACGCAGTAATGAAGAAATAATGATTATTTATTTATAATTCCTTCAAATCCAGACCGGTTTCGGCTATTCAGCCTTTATCAATGAATACAATAAAGTTTTTTTAGTGTTTGGTTGTTTGCTGATTTTCAAAGAAACCTTGTCTCTAAGGAAAATGAGATAGGATTAACTCACCATAACAGCTTGCACCTCAGATACTTTTCTTGCAGGGGTCAAAGTAATCAGTAAAACAGTTTTCCATGTTAAGAACCTCAGGTCTGCCTGATGAGCTGATTCAAATGGAGCAAGTTTCAGCTTCTTTAACACAAAATTAAGATCCCAAGGAACCACTAGGTTTCTTGAGGTCTCTTACAGAATACTTCTCAAAAGCATTTTCACATGATAATGCATTGAAAGAGGGGGATCACTGGCAGACATGCTGAAATCATCGATAAATGAACCTTGATGGCAGATTACTAAAGGCCTAAGGATAACATTTCAGAAAATACTGTAAAACCAGAAAAACAGTAGCACTGAATGGGTGCTGGTTGTGTTGTTGGCACCAAGAAGAAAACCTTTTCCATTTACAAATATATGATTTTTCTAGATGTAAGATCTACTGACTCCATTAGTACCTACTGAAAGTCACAGTAAACAAGTGCCTAAATGAGAATTAAAACCTTATCATCCAGGCAGTTAGCTAAAGTTGATTGGGGTTTGGGTTTGTCAAACTAGTTCTTGTGTGCATCAATCCATTCTGTGAGGAAGCTTGTTGTAATTGTCCCTGGCCATTTCCAAAAGAAGAGAGAATGACTGTTGCCTGGGCCAGAAAGGAGTCACCAAAATGATACTGGAGAATTCCTTCTGAATCTTCAAAAGTGCCCTGGATATCATAGGAAAGGAAGGAAAAGCATACAGGAAATTTAATTTTCAAGGTAAGGAAAAGGTATTTGTCTTCCAGGCCTTTTTGCATGGAAGTCCTGTAGCAGAATTTTGCCAGCTGATTGTTCAGAGAGGAGGCCAAGAGGCCTACTTGAGGAACTCCCCACAGATGTACCAAGTCTTAAAAGGCCCAATCAACTAGTTGCATTTGTGAGGGTCTGCTTTTCTCCTGCTCAGCTTGTCTGCACACAACTTTGCACTGATGGGATATAAGACGCCTGTAGTGTGAGGATATACATTGAGGCTATATCCCAAGCTAATACACCTAGTCTACAAAGGGGGTAAGACCTGGTTCTACCTTGCAAATTGATGAACCACATGACTGTGGTATTGTTTGCAACAAGTTGAAGAGATCCAGGAGAACAAAGATGATTAAGAAAGTTGAGTGCCTGGTGTGACAATAGGAGGTACTGCCAGCCATGCCAGGAGAAGTAGGTCAGTGGATGTATGACTCGTGCCAGCACAGCTGGCAGGAATTTTGTAAATAATTGTATGTCATTTGTATATCAATTTGATTTATATAGATGCTTGTGCTGAAAATGTATTTGTGAGGTTTGCTTGTGTTAAAATGTATCAACACTGCACCCTGCTGGAATGAAAAGAAATGCACATGTATTATTGTAACTGAATTAAATGTATATATTTTAATAGAGGATACTGGGACAGCAGAGGTTAACCAGCTAGTTTACTTTAAGGAAAAATAAGGGACATGTAAATGAGCTGCTAAACCATTAAAACAGCACACCACAGTGAATAGGACCAAAGAAAGTGGATCTGGAAGAAGCTTTTGCTCATTAGCTCATTAAAAATAGGGGAAGCCCCATACACTGCCATAAACATTTAGATGTGTATTGTAGCCATCTATGCTAAACTCCTGACTCAGCTTCAAAGGGGGATACTATGAGAACCTAGTGTCAGGTGACTAGATGTCATTCTGCAAGCCATCTTCGATATTATATTTTACAGAGAGTAATCTCTGAGTATTGAGTATTCTGTTTTGGGTAACCTCACTACAAAGACTGCTCACGTATTTCATTGTGCCTTACTATATCAAGTAAGTTATTAGGGATTAGTAATTCTCCTAGACTCAGTCAGGAATATAGCAAAGCTTAGTTTAGAGATTGTTTTTTTTTTTATTTTTATGAGTCTTTCCATCAGTGTTATTTTCAATATCTCCTGTGATTTGAACTCTGTGGTTTACTGTAAATATACACTTAATATTTTACTGTTCTTTTATTATTTATTATTAAATATATTTAAACTTTTCATTGTGGCTGGTTCTTCTTAAAAAATATTTAAGCTTTGACAGTATTTGCACACATTTATTTTGTGATAATGTTGGGCACTCCTGAAAGCCTTGCTGTTTGGTCAACATTACCATTTGTTATAATATTAACTTCACTCAGCGTAATTGGATACACTTTTAAGAGCATTAGTCACTGACTGGTGGCAGTGAATCTACCTTATAGTCTGGTCAAAGTTGGTAGAGTAGGTTATCTGTGCCAGCCATTCCCAGGTGTGTGTGTGTGTGTGTGTGTGTGTGTGTGTGTGTGTGTGTGTGAGAGCGCGTGCTTGAACATTAAATCTCAAAGTGTGTGTGTGTGTGTGTGTGTGTGTGTGTGTGTGTGTGTGTGTGTGTGTGTGTGTGTGAGCTACTTGGGGCAGGGACCCAAAGCACTGGTTTCACAATGCCAGTGGGGAGCCTTATTGGGGACCTGGGGAGAGACAGATAGAGGCACCCAGACCCCAGGCTGACTGTGTGCCCTGTGAGCTCTTAATGGAAATTGTGCTTGATGCAGAGAGGTCTGCATCTGGAAATACTGAGTGTATTCCATTTGTATTCCAAGTGCATGTCCCTCTCCAGTGTCAGTGGTGAGGATTCAGGCTCCTTGATTACTGGCCCAGTGTGGGAACATCACATATTGGTGGGATATTAATTGATCTCCTGTAGTCTGTAAGCAGTTGTCACTAAAAAAAGATGATGTACTCTCAAGCAGCCACAACGTAGACATAGTTTCATATCACAATAGTTTTATTAACTTTTCGTTAGCTTAGTTAGTCAGAGACAGCAAGCAAAGATGTCAGCAGAGGATTATGGCAAGCTGAGAAGGAACCAGTTGGGTGAGATATGCCAAGCCAAAGGACTAGTGCATGCCAAGCTGACTAAAGGGGAAATGATTGCAGCCTTAATCACAGATGCAGCACAAACCAGCAACCAGGAAGATAACGAGTCTGGCCTTGGGGATGTACAGCTCTCAGAAACAGGACAATTCAACTTTTCCTCAGAGGACTTCAAAATCCATCTAGAGTTAAAGAGACATGAACTGGAGGCCAAACATTTGAAACTAGAATCATCAGAGAGACTGCAGCATTTGGAAGCTGAAGAAAATGAGAAACCACAGCTTTTGGATGTCAAAGAAAATGACAGACTGCAGCATTTGGATGCCACAGAAAAATAAAAGCAGCATCAACAAGAGAGGGAGATGCTGACTCTTCCCCAGGGTCATGGAGATAATGGAGAAGGGAATAACTGCACCCCAGAAGCAATAAAGATCAGTAAATTTCTGCCACAGTTTACAGAGGGTGATAATTCTGATAGTTTTATTCATATATTTGAAAGGGTATGTAAAGAATATAATGTTGACCAAGGGCTCTGGGTATGGTTCCTGACCCCCTTACTCCATGGTAAAGCTGTAACTACTATTTCGAAATTGTCTGATACAGACTGCTTAAACTATGATACCATTAAAAATGTTTATAGGAATGTTTTAAGCTAACACCTTAAGCTTACAGAAAGTTTTGTGAGCATAGACACAGGGCAGATGAAAGTTTGTGTGATTCTATTGCTGAGTTAAGCACTTATTTTCATAGATGAATGAGTGGGTGTCAGGCCACCACTTTTGAAAAGCTGGTAGACCTTTTGGTGAGGGAACAAGCCCTTAGCACTTTGCCTGAAGACATGACAATCTGGTTGGCAGACAGGGAATGCAACTCTGCAGATGAGCTGGGGCAAAAAGGAGATCTCTGCTTAGCAAGCAGGGCATCACTGCACAGGAAAGGGATACCCACTGTTGCACATGAACATAAGGAAACCCATGGTGGGCAACCTAAACTGCCCCTAAAATAGTCTGCCAGTAACAGGGAAAACCACTTGTTCAGATACACGGCCAGGATCAAGGGTTAAATGTTTCAAATGTAACCAGTGGGGCCATGTACCATATAGATGTCCACAGGAGCAAGGAGGGGGGACCAGCAAGTGGGAATAACAGAATGTCAGGGGTAAGTTGTCTGGAGACAACAGGGTTATCAAACTACCATTAGCGTTTGTATCCTATCTTGGTGCATGGAAAACAGGCCACTGTCAAGAGACACAGCCTCTGATATAACCATTGTGAAGCTGGCAGTGGTTAAACAGGAGCAGTACTTACTTGGGCAGTCCACTCCAGTCAGAGCTTTAGGAGGGATCCCACTCCAAACGCCTTTGCCCAGGGTTCACCTTGACTAGGATAATGGAAAACGAAACAAGCAAGTAGGTGTGCTTGAGGATATCCCTGCAGATGTCTTCATAGGGAATGATTT
Organism: Protopterus annectens; assembly: GCF_019279795.1. Taxonomy (NCBI): domain Eukaryota; kingdom Metazoa; phylum Chordata; order Ceratodontiformes; family Protopteridae; genus Protopterus; species Protopterus annectens. Next base: position 1,195,852,798 of record NC_056731.1, on the reverse strand, counting down.
TAATAATGCAATACCTTGTGTGCATGCAGTGACATGCAGTCAGGCTCGGAGACAGGCATGTGGGCCTGGTAGCCTGGGGGAGACCTAGGCAGACTGCATCCCTGAAGCCAGGACTGGTGATGTGGCTAGTTCAGAGGGGGGTCTTCCCTGTAGCAGTGAGCATGAAGATGAGCCACGACTGCTGGTAGATACTGATGTTCCTTTGGACAGAGAGACTGAAAGGGCAGAGGTGAGTGGTAGTACTCAGGCTGATGGTGAGGCACCGCTGTCAGAAGAGACCACAATTCCTGTGGAAGGGGAGCTGGGAAAAGTCACAAAGATGGAGTGGAGACAGACTCAGCTCTCAGACCCTACTTTACAGGGCTTAAGGGAGGTACCGAGGAAGGCACCTGATTCTCAAGGAAAAGGGGAGTCTTTATACTGCAACAAAGGGAGGGCTAGAAGGTGAGGTAATACAACAGTTGGTAGTGCCCACAGGCCTACCATCTGGCACTTCTAGCCATATCCCATGACATTACTTTTGCAGGTCTTATGGGCATAAAGCATACCAAGAGATGTATTATGCAGAACTTTTATTGCCCTGGGATTGCCAGGGATGTAACCGGGTACTGCAGGACCTGTGAGCAGTGCCAAAAAGTAGCAAGGCAAGAAAGGCCAAAGCTCCTCTGATGTCTTTGCCTGTGACTGAGGAGCTGTTTCAGAAGGTAGCTATGCATAATGTGGGGCCTCTGAGTACCCCAAGTTCCACAGGGAAGATGAATAAACTAGTGGTAGCAGATTATGTTACCAGATACCGTGAGGTGGTAGCTCTGTCCTCCATTGGGGCAGAGAAGGCGGCAAATGCTTTGCTAGAGATTTTCAGCAGGTTAGGTTTCCAAAGAGAAATACTGACTTCCAGAGATGCCAATTTCATGTCAGACCTGCTGGCTGGTCTGTGGGAGTGCTGTGGAGTGAAGCATCTAAAGACAACCCCCTACCATCCCCAGACTAATGGCCTTGTGGAGAGGTTAAATTCTACACTAAAGACCACGCTATGGGCATTTGCAGACCAGTTTAAGAGAGAGTGGGACAAATGTTTACCCCATCTGTTATTTGCTTACAGAGAGGTACCCCATAATCCACAGGTTTTTCACCCTTTGAGTTGCTGTATGGGCATACATTGTCGGGACTTTTAGATTTGATTCATGATGAGTGGGAGGGTTAGTGTGATTTCCACAAGTAGTCTGTTGTGGCATATGTCTTAAAGCTCAGGCTTAGGTTGCTCACAGGCTTAGTCCAGGAGGACCTGGATGGAGTCCTACAGCAGAAGAAGGTCTGGTATGACAGGAATGTTCGAGCCAGAGAGTATGCTGTGGGACAGCAGGTGTTGGTGCTCATTCCTGTCAGACACAATAAGCTACAGGTAGCTTGGGAGGGACCCTTCAAAGACTGGTAAGGAAGGTCAGTGATGTTAACTACATAGTAGAACTGCTAGGCAGGAGGCAGGAGGCAGGGGCCTAAATTGTACCATGTTAACATGATGAAGCCTTAAGAAACACCTGAAATATGTATAAATAAGGATGTGATGATAAACACCTTTTAAAGTGTTACCAGAAAAGTTAAATAAGGGAGAAACTGTAACAGGTTATGAAGAGACAGAAAGAACCAGAACTGGTCTCCAAGTAATTTCTTCGTTTTTTTGTAAACCTTTCCCAAACTAGGAAGGAGGAACTGGCTCTATTTCTCCCTGACACATACGCTGAAGGACAGGGGGAAATAACGAATTGTGGTCTGTCAGATGAGGAAATGCCCACTGGAAAGAAGGAGTTTTTTCCTACTGCTATCTCTAACCTAGATGGATGATCTTCAGAACCCATTTGTTTGAAATTATCTGTTGCCAAAGAAAGAAGTGGAGATTCAGAATGTCTGTAAGGGAAAAGGGACTGGCATGATCCCTAAACAGCCACTCTGATTTATTGGACTGTACTTTGTTTTGGGGAGTTTATGTCTTCTTTTTGGAATCCCCTTGCCACCGATTCTTAAATGTGTATTTACAAGCATTTTGCTGTTTATTTTGTAAAATTGGATGTGGGGTTAGAGAATCCTTTGGATAATTTGGAAAAGGAGGGCTGAAAATCAGAGATTCCCTGTATCAGCTTACCCCTCTCATCACACTTATTAACATCTACAGCATATGGACCAAAAACTAAAGCTCTATCCAAAGGAGAATTTAAAATTTTATTTTTTTCACATCATCTGGGAGGTTCTGAGAATGCAGCCAGGCAAACTTCCTCAAAACATTACCAGTGGACATAACCCTGGAAAAAGTATCAACAGAGTCATAGACAAACTTTAAACAAGTTCATAGGTAGGTACTAGGCTATTGGCCCTAGCCTAGCCAAAAAGGTACCCTGGCTTTCACCACCCAAGAAAATTATTTTCTGTGCCCCTCTCGAGCAGAGCCTCAGAGGTGATCCCTGGGGTAAATTTCCTATTTCCCATCCAATCGTCAAGATTTTTCTTGAAGAGTGCTAATGAGGAGCTTTGTTTGATATATATATATAGGTAGTTTGTTCCAGAGTATGGGAAGTCTCTGGGACAGGAATCTATCCTTCCAGCATGTTCTGTTTATTGCGATAACAAGATTTAGGTCCCTAGAGCCAAGTTAAAGTTAAGTTAAGTAGAGTTGTGAAATTCAACATGGAAGAAACAAAATTATTTAAAGCAGATTTTTTTCTTCACAAGAAGAAAATACTAATAAAACATTCTTCATACTTTTAGTCAGAAAAAAACTTTAACATATGAGCCTGACAATTCAGAAATCTGAAAATTAAAGTTGCAGAGGCATATACTTTTTTCCCCACACATCAATTATTTTCCCATCATTGTCAGAAAGTGTAGGATTGGAATTAACTAAACGTTTAGCAGTAGTAAAATTAACTAAAGCTATAGCTGTGAGGTCAGATTTGGCATGAATGCATAAAAACTGAGATGACCGAGGAACTTTATACAATCTATCTTCTGTTTAAGGAACTCTGCAGGCAGTGATACACATCCTCCAATGCTGACAGCACGACAGGAATGAGTGAAGGTTCTGGAAATTTCATTTGTAACAGCTCGTAGTATTTTCTGCAAGTCATAGAAACTGTCATGTTGTCCCACTGTAATCGGTGGCACATTCTGGTAATAGTCTCAGAGAAAGTGAAAAACCCCATTGGGAGAATCAGATACTGTGTTCTGCTCTGAATATGAATCAGAACTCTAAAGAGAGAACCTTGCAGCTGTCCCTTCATTTGCATGTCCAGATTCAGAATCTTGAATCTCTTCAGGAAAAAAGAGGCACCCCTTTCCTTTTATCAGAAACCACCTTATAAAATGGCTCAATAACCTGAATTAGACTCTATGCCAGATCTAGTATTTGAGCAGGAGCAAATACATGTTTAGTTTTCCATTTTTTTTAACAGGAAAATGAGGCCAACAGTGTTGTTAATGGCAGCAGCATCTTCCACAGGGATTGACATGACATTCTGACTTAAACAGGGAAGACTTCCCAGTTCCTTCACCCAGAACCAACAAAAGAGGTTCTCCCTTGACTACTGAGGGGCCTCAACAGCTGCAGAGGCTAACCCCAAGTCCATAGTGGATATAGGTGCTATACCAGAGGGATCCTGGAAAAAGATAAGTGGCCTGAATAACCAGCTTTGGCTACTCCAAAGTTCACCACCTGTGGTTGAGGCTAATTGCTAGCCTGCTGTGGTGGGAAAGGCCGTTTGATTAACTTTTTCTTTTTATGGTTGGAAGAAGGACCAACCATGGGACTGATAAGTTCATTCCACGTTTAAGCAAAATGGTGCCTCTTTCCTGGGGAAAACAAACAGCAAAAGCTAGTAAAAAGTTCAAGTTTTAAAAAGTAATTTTTTCCGACAAAATCATAGTAAAAAGCAATTTAATATACTCTGTCAAATGGTTTTAAATTGCTTTTATTAACTTTTAAACTGACAGGAAAAATGCATGCTTTTGTTTATAGGTACAGTTAAGTCTTGTTGACATTAAAACACAAACTTCTAGATAAAAAAAAACCTTCCTAACCAGGAAAGTACATTTAAAGAATAAATTAAAAATGTGGAAAGTTTTTCCACAAAGGGAACTTATTTGCCCAGCAATGGAAAGGCACAAGCCAACCATCGATCCTTGAAAGCTATCAGAGAAGGCAGAAAAGCTATGAAGGGTTTGGCACTCAGTCCTGCATTTTATAGGCAGCTCAGCTCATGCTGCCTAATGGCTGAGCATGTGAAAGGTGCCCTGAAGCTTTGGAAGATGTCCGGCTGTTATACCCTTGGCAGGATATAACCTATAGATAAGGCTACTGCAGAAGTGAACAATATGATAAATATCACTTGCATGTACTTAATGGGTCATCCGCATATTTCCAATGGATACTCAACCTTTGTAGAGGATTTTTTGTGCTTTTATGGCTAAATAGTAAAAAAGAAAAACAGTATTTTGTTTTTAAAGTTCAGTCAGAGATACAGTTAATGGCAATCTGAAATCTTGTTTACCTCATAAGCTTACAAACAAGAATACGTATTTGTATGCCATGAGTTACCACCCAAAGTTAGTGAGAGAAAATGTCATCAAAGAGCAGGCGATTATATCTCCCTGATTAACCTCAGAGGATGTTAACTTTTTTTAATGAATTAAGGATATTAAAAATATGATTCTTGACAACGGATACACTACCTCAGTAAAAGATAATGAGCCAGATTCAATAAAGCCTACACTAATTGTACACTGTTCTGAGTGAACAGACAACAAAGACATAACACATACACATACCTTCTTCCTCCTAATTTTAGATTTCCTACTCATATTCTTGCACCTTTAAATATTGACAGGGATTCATACAGGTTACCAGAAAATGGAGACTACAGGTACACTTAATGTAATCTTTCTGAGTGACTAAAAACACAAAAAATGTGATAAGAATTTTATTGAATACATATCATGTACACTTAGTGTACACTTATTGTAGGCTTTATTGAATCAGGCCCAACATTTTTGAAGAAGTAGCATCAAAAAGAGATGCCATGTATGGCCCTATTCTAACAACTAATAGTGACCATACAAATAAGGCTAAGACACGTCGATACAGGTTTAACATGGTGTTCACTTTAGAATTTTCTGTTTGTACTCCATCAATCAAAGAAGTCACTTGTAGCAAATGGAAAATACTGAACAGGGTTCCAGATATTTTTGAAAGGGCAGGTATTACATCAAAATGTGTGTACAAGTATAACACAAATATGAAATTGCTAACTGTGTCTATGGCAAAGCAAGGCCAAGAAGACAAAACTAACAACAAATGTAAAGGATTTATCAATTTTTTTTTGTAAATTTTGTAGAAACAGCCTCTATACCATGGCTAGTAATTATTCAAGAAATGTGGGTTTCCAATTCACTTGATTGAAATTCAACTTTTGTTGTGATGCATGCGATACATTTTTTATAGGGAAGACATCACATAAATTGTCACAAAGAGTGAACGAGCATGCTTATACTATCAAAAACAAACAAAAAACTGAATACATGGTATTATCACGCAATGTTTTGTATTAATTGCAAAAGAATTTTTGTGTAAGATTATGTAACATTAGATACCAAGAAAGATGATCCAGATACCTTAGTAGTAATCACACCCTTTATTGGAAATTAAGACTTTAGGCCAACTTCATTCCTGGTTTGTATAATTCTATTAACATTTTTTTATTTATTTTATTTTATTTTACATTTGTTGACCGGGCTAGTCTGGCTGGATAGCAAGTCCATTTTCAGCAGAGGCCCGAGGAGAAAAGCTCCACTATCTACTAGTACATTTCAAAATCAAAAAGAATTTTTTTTTACAGGAAAAATACATTATTAAAACATTGCAAGGGAGGTATAGAAACAGTAAAGTAACAAGTTTCCACTTTATAAAATAAGAAAGATATAATTATTCAAGTTCATCAAATTTACAGAGAAAGGTATAATACTTATAGTTTTAATAGAGGAAGGATCAGAAATGGAAGTTGGAGTGGAGAGGTAGGGAGTAGAGGAGTAGAGAGTAATAATTTAGATAATTTAGTCAGGTGTGCTGCAGGAACAGAGCCAGTGGTTTTGGAAGTATAGTTTAATTTTCTGTTTGAAAAGAGGCAAAGATGAAGTCAGAGTTATGTCGGTAGGAAGAAGATTCCAGTTCCTACCTACAGTATTAGTGAAAAGACAGTCACCGCAAAGTTGTTTGACTTGATTGCTTTGGTCATTAGTTTATGAGCTGAGCGTAGGGAGTTGAGATTGTTATAGGGGATTATCAGTTGGGAAAGTATTGGTGTGTGGTCAGGTTGATATAGTATATTATGAGCAATCGAGAGTTGAGGGATAAGCAAGTAGTTTTGGAATTCAAGCCAGCCTAGAAGTTTTAGGTTTAGACAGTGGTGGGTTCTAAAGGGATTACCAGTGGCAAAGCGGGCAATATTATTGTAGCAGGTGGTTAATTTAGTTACATTGCTTGTTTTAAGATTTGTATAAATAGATGAAGCATATAGAAGTGAAGATAAGAGATGTGATTGGGCTATTTTAGTTCTAGTTGCTGGGGTGAGAAAAGCTTTAATTCTATATAGGGATCCTATTTTCTGTTAACTAATTTGATGGTGTAGTTAATGTGTTGGTTAAAGGAGATTGTTGTCGATAGTTATACCTAGCAGTTTTGTAGTAGAGTCAGGTGAGATGATAGTGTTTGTGTTAGAGGAGATAGAGAAGTGTAAGGAGGTAGTACGAGAGGTGGGGGTGAAAAGGAGAAGTTTAGTTTTTGGCGTTAAGTAGGAGGAATCGTTTAGAGAACCATGTTTCGACAGTATTAAATATGTTTTGGGTGAGTGAGATCAGTTCTATGGTGGAAGGAGCAGAACAGATAAGGGTTGAATCGTCTGCATATTGAATGCATGTTGCTTGTGGGATAGCAGAGTGGAGATCATTGATGAAGAGAGAGAAAAGAAGGGGACCAAGAATGGAGCCCTGAGGAACTCCGATGGAAATTGGCAAAAGAGAAGAGATATGGTTTTCCCATATGACTGCTTGCTGCCTGTTGCTAAGATAAGTGAACCATTTTATAGTTAGGTTGTCGAGTGATAGAGATTTGAGAATGTTGATTAAGAGAGAGTGATTGACCATGTCGAATGCTTTTGAAAGATCAATGAAAAGAGCAGAAGAGAGAAGATTATTGTTGCGATTTTTGTTGATAGTATCTATAAAAGAAAGAAGGGCAGTGGTGGTGCTGTGATGAGGTCTAAAGCCATGCTGACATGGAGCTATTATGTTGTGAAGAGACAGATATTGTACTAGTTGCTGGTGAATGCATTTTTCCATAATTTTTGCTAGGGGTGAGAGTAGAGCAATAGGTCTATAGTTGGAGTAGTCAGTGGAGTTTCCTCCTTTATGTAGAGGAATAATGTGAGAGACTTTCCAGATTTCTGGGATGGATCCTTCTTGGATAGTTCTGTTTATGAGTATGGATATAGGGTATGCGATTTCTTTGGCTGCTTTTGGAGGAAAAGAGGGTAGCTTATCAGCTGAAGGAGTACAAGGTTTCAGTTTGTGAATGAGTTTATAGATGTAAGAAGTAGAAGTAGGTTTTAGAGAGAAGTTATAAGAAGAGCTAGCTGGTTTGTTTGGGGGGTAGTGGTTGTTGGCATTCATTTGTCTAGCTAGGGATTGAATAGTTTCTGAAAAAAAAGAGTTAAATGTATTAGCAGTCAGGAGAGGAGTGTCTGGGTTGGCATTTAGTGGGGAGGGAGTTTTGGCAGTACCTGGGGAGAGGAGTCTGTTTACAGATAACCAAAATTGTTTGGAGTTGTTAAGGTGTGTTTGCTGAAGTTCACAGTAGTATTTTTTCTTGTCTGAGATAACAGCTTTTTTAGCTTGATTTCTAAGCTGGCGGAAGTAAAGGAAATCAGGGGTATTTCTGTGGCATCTCCATTTGGTCCAGACTTTATTTCTGGTAAGGATGAGTTTTTTAGTGTCTTTGGAGAGCCAAGGGGCAGTTTTTGACTTCATTCTAATGGATCTTTCTGGAGCATGTCTATCAAGAATGGCTAGGAATGTAGTATTAAAGAATAAAACTGCATCATCAAGAGGAAGTGTTTTTAAGGAGTTCCAGTTACAGATGCTGAGATCAGCCTGAAAAAGGTTTATATTAAAATTCTTGGTAGAGAATTTGTTGGATATTAGGGGTACTTACACAATCTGACTTTTTTCTTGAAATATAAGTTAGGAAGTGATCACTGATATCATCTGGCAAGGTACCTACGTTATATATTTTGTTATTATTGTTTGTGAGTATCCAATCTAATATGCTTTCTCTTTTAGTGTGCTTATTGATTCTGGTGGTAGAGGTGATAGTTTGGGAGAAACTGTGTAGATTAATATGAGAGGATGGATTTTCAGCATTAATATTACTCCAATCTATGTTAAAGTCACCTAGGATTATTGTTTCTTGTGGGTAGGTGGTAGAAACCCAACTAAGAAAGTCTTCTAATATTGGAATATTGTTACCTGGAGGTAGATATACGCATATGATATAGAGGGCTTTTTTAGCATTTAGTTGGAGTTTAGTTATAATGGCTTCTATTTTGCTATCCTGGTTAGGACATGTTGGTAGAGTAGTAATGTTAAGTTGATTTTTAAAAAGGATTGCTACTCCACCACCCTTACGTTTAGCTCGGTCTTGTCTAAGTATGTTATAGCCTTGGGGTATTATCTCAGAATCCTTGGTGCTTGATTTAAGCCAGGTTTCTGAGAGGCATAGAATGTCAAAAGAGTGGGTCTCTAGGAGGGCATGAAGGTGGGATATTTTATTGTTTATACTTTGAATGTTAAGGTGCCCAATGAGGAGTTGGACATAAAATCCATTCTTAAGCAAAGGACAGTTAGCAGTGTCATAGGCAGCACACTCACCTTTGGTACAAAAGACTTTGTGTTCTATTCCTACACCAGGTAGATGGATTGATGACAATAAGGAGGATTGCTGCAGTCCTGAGTAGGTCATCCTTTGAATGATTCAATAAACTGCTACCCCATCTTAGTGGAAGCTCAGGTGGATGCAAAAGATTTCAAGGCAGCTATCGAAAAGAGCAGGGGAAGTTTCCCCAATGCCTTGGCCATTTTTTTTAAATAGTTTAAATACCCCTTAGGGTCTTCCCTGAAAAGAAACCACACGCCTAGTGGGACCAACCTAGTCAACAAAGGATAATAAAATAAATAATAAATGGATTATGACTGTTATCACATGACCCAGTTTCAAGACACATGACTAAGTGTTCTCTAATTACCTTTTAGCACAGTGGGATGGTATTTATAGCCATGGTTATTTTACTGCTTTATTCTGAAGTCTTTGAATGAATAAAGACAAAAACACTAAACTACACAATCTTTTATCTTGTTTCTTACACCTATTTTGTTTATTTATTGATTTTAATAGTACAAATAATGGTCTGCTTCCAAAGCTTGACACTGAAATGCAGCTGTGGTATTTTCACTGGATTTTTTCAAAAGGTGTCAGTCCTGTGACATCAGAAGACTGGACTTCAAAGGAGATGGGTATTTCCCCAAGTCAGATCTTTGAAATGATTGCTGATGCACTGGGAGTGACATCATAACAGAATTAATAATGCTTGTTTGGACAGGAAGGTAGGCTTTTTGTCTGAAGATTTGGCACTCTGCCGTTGATGGCCATTCTGGTTACCATCAGGGCTGATTTATACAAATTTTTGCATGGCAGTGAATCAGGAAGGTACTCATAACAAGTAAAAAAGGAAGATCTACAGGAGAAAGATTACAGTTACTAGCTGAAGCATTTTGGCAGAAAAGATGAAAGACCGTAAGGACTGTCCATTATGCAGTGGCTGATATTAATGAAGTAGGAAATTTGTTTCCATCACTCGGGCTGTAATAAAGGCCATAAGAAGGGTTTGGATGCAGGTTTAAAACAAAATAAAACACTGCAATGTGAAATTAGCTAGAATCAGAAAGCTGCATTACTGGAATGGAATCACTGCCTCATTTAATTCTGTTCACATTGGTGACTAGTTACATTCCATATTGCTTACTTGTGAGTTACGCACAGAACTAATGGTACTGATTCAATAAGGATCTCTGCCATTCTAGGAGTAAACATTGTAAGTCAGACTGCAGAACAACATACTGACTTTTTTTATATATTTGCAGGCTAACTGGGGGAGAAAATAGTTTAACTTTTTATAACCTAGACTTATTTTAACGTGAATATAGGATTGCAATTACTGCTAGAAGTATGAGGCTTAACCAGGTAATGTTGGTTATTCCCAGGGTACAAACAGCCTAGTTTCTATAAGTTGTCATCTTTCCTGAATTGAACCAACCCAAGGGAATAAAGGAATGCTTTAGTATCAATATATCTGAGATATAAACAGAGTTATGTTAGGAGAGCAAATCTGGACAGAAAGCCTGAATAGTGATAACAGGACTCTGATAAGGCAGAAAGATATTCTCACACATACAGCATATTACTAAAATTTTGTAACATTATACTGGTTGTTGTTGTTCTTTTGGCTTTTCCTGGTTAGGGGTTACCACAGCAGAACTCCGGTCCACTAATGATTGGCAGTAGATTTTTATGGTGCCGAGGTGCCAGCTCAACGCCCAACCTTCAACAAAGGCACACCCATTATACGCATGTTTTTCGAAAGTCACTCAACCGTGGAGAGGACATGCAGACTCCACACAGAATGCGCTCCATCCGAGAATTGACTGGGAGAACCTCTTGCTGTGAGGCAACAATGCTACCGCTGCACCACCGCGGTTTATTCTTGTAACATTATACTGGTAATACTTACAATTACTTAATATCCTATAGCTATGTACGCCTCAAGTGCTGTGATGCCCCCCCCCCATCAAGTGCATGCTTATTTTTAAGTTTATCTTGTATTTCTGCATAGATCCTAAAACTGTCTCAGTGGAAAAAGTGAATTGATTCTTCTTAATCCTATATTTTACTGACATTACAACTATGGTAATACCTGTCCCATTTCTGTCTATGCACAACTTCTTCCTGCTAGTGAATATGATTATCTGTATCCCCACACTCAGTTTCAATTAGCTGAACTTATCTTTTTCCAACCATTCCCTCCTCATTTTATTGAATACTAACGTTTGATGGTTGGTACAGGCACATTTACTTGGCTATACACTTCTCCTCCACTACTGTGTATTGCAGAGTGGATATTTCACAGCATTTATATAGCATTATACTGCGCTTTCGAGAGTTGTTTTGTAATTCGAAGAGTATATTAACATTTCTTAACAAATGTCTAGTACCTATAATCTCAAAGATGATTACACTATATAACCACAGAAAAGTGACTGTATGTAGCGTGCAAAACTTTATAAACATTTATTCTCTGACTAAAATAATCGTGGTTTAAGTCCAATAAGCAGTTGCAATGACCTTTAATTATAAAACCAGTAGATCCTTTTCTGCCATGCTCTAGATCAGCAAGAGAGGATAAAAGTAAAAACAGGAAGTACATAGGGAGTGGATTGATGATTTCAAGCAAAAGCAGCAATAACTTCATCTGTCTGTTCACACTGCAATGTCTATTTAGCAAGTTAAATGGTGCATTGTACGTATTGCCCATCTGCCATCTTCTCTGAAAAGTGGAATGTTTCTGTTACACATAATAAATAGATCACCATACATTTTTTTCTAGGTTCTTTATGTGCCCTGGCTGCCAAGAGTCCCCCACTGGATTTGAGCCCATTTGTTCTCTCCCAAAGCCATGGAGGGGTCATCAGTCAGGCAGCCAGGAGGGTTGTTTATGCTCTCACTAACATTTCAGCTATGAGAATGTTTCCAGTGGCCCTAACCCCATTCCCTGGGCAGGGGGATATGCACACTGGTACACTGTGGAGGCTGCAATACATTCCTCATGTAGGTGCATGTTTCTGCACACCCACAATGGCTCTACTGTTAAGTAATGCCAAATGCCTGCCCCAGGCATTGATGTGCATTAATGCCCTCTTCCAAGAGATGGTGGCATTCCATGAACTAATCTACCCCAGCCTCCCCTCAAAAATAGGCAATCTCAGCCTTCTCCCACCTGATTCATCAGAAGATCAAGCCACTACCTTCAACTCATGTCACCTGTGCTTTATTCAGGGCTTTATCCCTCTACACTATCCGAGTTGGCTGAACAGATTACCAAATAGCTTTCCTAATTTCAAGACTGCAGGCTCAATTTACTGGTGCAACAGAAACCTATAGGGTCTTCTTTAAAAAAAGCATCCAGTTTATAAAGACAATAGTACCAAGCAGTTGTCAGTTGTTGTCTCTGAAAGGAAGAGCTCAGCATTCCAGGAATTTTTCAAGTGTTGCCTTGCACTGTTCCTGTCTTCATGGCCATTCCACACATTGCTCACTGGCCACACCCTCTGACTGCATTAGTAATGCCTCACAATGATATCATACTCATGCCCACAAATTCTCTGTTCTACTTTGAACGTACTACAAGGTGGGTAAATTATTTCTGACTTATTCATTAAGGAAACAATATTTTCATGAAATGATTTTTCACAGATTTTCTCTGAATGAAAAAGAACCATTTTCTGTCAGCCCTGAAAACAAAAAAACAACCAAATTTCTGCTCTTCAGTAAGGTTTTGTGCCACATTATGAAATCAATTATACAACTGAAAAAGGGTATTGTTACTAAGTTTATTTTTATTCTGTTTTAATAACCCTGAAGATCAAATTTTGCTGGCCCATTCTTGTTGCCACTAAATCCATTTACAACCAGCATCATTTTTCTTTTTACTTTATTTTATCTAATTATAATCCGCGGTGGTGGTGCTGCGGTAGCGTTGTCGCCTCACAGTAAGATGCTGCCCGGTTCAATTCTCAGCTAGAGTGTCTTCTGTGTGGAGACATGCGTGAATGGGCGTACCTTCGTTGAAGGCTGTGCATCAGGGCTGGCAACTCGGCACGTAAAAATCTACTGCCAATCATTAGCAGACCGGAGTTCCACTGTGGCGACCCCTAACCGGGAAAAGCCGAAAGACACAACATTGACTAGATAAGCCCACTGGATAAAATTCTCCCTTTTCAGGGATGACGCAGGAGCACTGTCTGGTTAAGTGACTTGTTCAGGGTGCAATCCCCTGACAGTTCCAATGTCTATGCAAGAGTGTGCGGGGTGCAAAGCCCTCTGCATTGTAGACAGGATGGCACAGCAACCCTTTCTCAGAACTCAAGGATGCCACACTTTGCAGGAAGCAAACATGTTGAAACAGAGTTTTGACAAGTTGCTTCCCACTTCAAAGGACTAAGTGAAAGAAACATGCTGATTCATTCACAGGAATCCTGCACTGGGAAGTCTTCTGTGCAAGTAAGCAATGTACTGAACACTGCAAATTAACATGGCTTAAATTGTAATTGCTTATCATTCCTTCCTTATAATCAACAAGCTAGATATATTAAACTTGGCTATACAGAGGTAGCTGGTGAGAGCAGATACTTGTAAATATATTTTTTCTATGAGACTGTAATATTTATATGCCTGTCTAAATCCAAATAAAGTCTGAACGATTCTCGCAAAAAGGAAAGATGACATAAGTTAAGAATGATTCTCACAAAAAGGAAAGATGACATAAGTTAAGAAAAGTCCCTGCAGTGACCAGACTGTATAACACTGACTATTCTTGAGAATGGAATTGCAAGGACTATTAATAATAACAGAAACAGCATAATTGGATTTTAAGCTGGTAGGCAACAAGACATGACATGAGGAAAGAGAAAGCAGCACCACGGACTATATGAAAATTAGGAGATAACTACACGTATGCGCGCACACACACTTTTTTCCCTTCCTCCTTGTCGACCATCAAGCCTTCCCTGAATGGACTTGAGCCCATTCATTCCTTAATAGTGGGAGAAGCTCCTATATAAGGAATCCTCCAAAATACTAACCATATCATGGCTGTGGCTCACAGTGCCTCTCATCAAGCAAGAATCCTTCTGTATGCTCAAGTAGAGGCTACAACCACCACTAAAAGCATGGTCAGCCTCAAGCCCACCCCTAAGACACACCATAGCCTGACAGTCCCTAATCCAGGGGTACTACTTTTTCAATGGCATGATCATCTCTGATCCTCACACCCAGCCCTGAATGGTTATTCCCATCTCCCTACCATGCAATCAAGCTCAAGAGCTACTAATCTAACTCTGGTCCCTCAGACTGTGCTACATTACCTGTCTACACTATGGTGCAGAATTATATTTTTAAAACAGCATCAAAATAGCATTATGTCATTAGTAGGTAGTATCTTAGATTAGGCTATATAACTAAATTTCTGTAGTATAGCTTGTTTTCTCATCAAGGTTGGTGGATTTTCCTTCTAGTGCACTGGGAGGTAGCCTGGTCTGTCTAGGTTAAGGAAACATTTGAGATTTCTTCATACAGTTTTATTGGTTGGAGAGCTTATTAATCAGCTTATCTTGTTTTTAGTGCCTTTATAAATTCTGCACAATTGAGTAGCTCTTGTCTCATTTATACGAAGGAATGCACTTTTATTGAATAATCACATGTTTATGAGCTGTTTAAGATACACTGCTGTATGGGTTCAGGCCCCTAGGCAGCAAGACATTTCCCTGTGGTACATTTGACTGGGGACACATGACTGAAGTGACATTCAACTGCAGAGAAATATGGCTGTTTGCAAATTCCCTGTGGGAAAAGAAAAGTGCACACTGCCATGCTCACAGCTTTAGTAACCAAATGCACAGGGGGAAAACAATGTCCTTGGTCCCCAAGGTAACATGAGACAGCAAGCAATATGGCAGGCATCAGCAGCAGGCTGGCCAGAGGGCATGTCAGTAGCAGTAAAAATGCAGTGCACAATGGGCAGTGCCTTTATAATTGGAGTGTGTGGGCCACTAACCCCTTCACAGTGTCTAGGGAACATTACCTAAAACGCATACTGGAGCATAAATGTGACTACGGTAGCCTGCAGGATTTCATCCATGCTGTAGCACACTTCTGCATGTTGTAGTTACATAAGTATGTACTGTATACTGAGCACAACACTCATTACTCCTTCTACCACCATCCATTGCTGTGAGCATTGCAGTGTGGCCTGGACCCCTGTATGGGTTCAGGCCCCTAGGCAGCAAGAGATTTCCCTGTGGTACATTTGACTGGGGGCACATGACTGGAGTGGCATTCAACTGCAGAGAAATATGGCTATTCCCTGTGGGAAAAGAAAAGTGCACACTGCCATGATCACAGCTTTAGTAACCAAATGCACAGGGGGAAAACAATGTCCTTGGTCCCCAAGGTAACATGAGACAGCAAGCAATATGGCAGGCATCAGCAGCAGGCTGGCCAGAGGGCATGTCAGTAGCAGTAAAAATGCAGTGCACAATGGGCAGTGCCTTTATAATTGCCACTAACCCCTTCACAGTGTCTAGGGAACATTACCTAAAACGCATACTGGAGCATAAATGTGACTACGGTAGCCTGCAGGATTTCATCCATGCTGTAGCACACTTCTGCATGTTGTAGTTACATAAGTATGTACTGTATACTGAGCACAACACTCATTACTCCTTCTACCACCATCCATTTGGTTATTAAAGCTGTGAGCATTGCAGTGTGTGCTTCTCTTTGCCCACAGGGAATTTGCAAACAGTCATATTTCTCTGCAGCTGAATGTCACTTCAGCCATGTGTCCCCAGTCAAATGTACCACAGGGAAATGTCTTGCTGCCTAGGCGCCTGAACCCCTGCTGTATGCATAATGTTAAGTTTGTTTGTGGTAGCACTTCATTCCAGACACACTTACTGTACTTTTACATTAGGAGGACTGGGATTATTCATCTAGTACCTGTAGGTGTTTACCTGGTCTTTCTGAGCTGGGAAACCCACAAAAGCGCTCCAAGTATTTTTTCTTTGCACTTCTCTTACATATTGTGACTGTACTTCAGCAGTTAAAAAAAACTGCACTGTTTGCTGCTGCATTACACTGTATTTTACTACTGCAATTGTTGCACTTTGTATTTCACACCAAATGCTGCTTTTACTTAAAGAAAATAACTGTTTCTGCCATCTTATTCTGTTGCTATTATTAATTCAAGAAAAAACGGTGCTGCTTTTTACACTGTTGCTTATTTAATTAAAAAAAAAATATCCTGCATTTTTGCTGTTGTTCCACTGCACTTCTGTTGGCTGTAGTATAAATTAGATTCTGACTGGCTGAATTCAGTTCTCTTTATAGATTGAGTACTAAAAATCGGGGTATCTTTTTTTGGAGAAGCCCCCTATACCCACGTAGCAGGAGTAAACAGTAGGACTGCCTAATTGAAAGTTACTGTTTTAGGGCTCATTTTGAGCTATTTCATTATTGCAGGGCTCAGTTTGAGCTTTTTCATTGGTTTCTTTGTATTAGCTGCTTTGCTCTTGCTTGTGAGTAGCACACCACCACACAAAGAGAGTAACTCTTGGCGGTTATAGCCACAAAAATGCCCATAGAAATATTTTCCCTTAGACGCGGCTGCTATCTAGCTGAGCAGTTCTTGAACCGCTCTCAGCTATTCAGTGACCCAGCCAGCAGAGATTTTACCTCTTACCTATCAACATCAGACCCTATAAATCCCTTCTTTTATAGGCCTCCAACTGTACACCCGATAAGTTAGTCACCCTAAAAAACTCCCTGCCTAATAACCTTGTCTTTTTCTCCTTATTTGCTGAGATACCAGATTCAAACCTTGCATTATTAACTATCAGTTTCCCTCTGTTTCTCCTGCCAGCCTGGTGGACATGTTTTTTGAGGCAGTGTAGTAAATGCCTCATGCACACTGACAACCCTTTACTCCTAAATCATTCAATTTGCGAGAGATACTCCTACACTAAGAATCTGGAATCACTGCTCTCTCATGCCCAGAACAGCAACACTAAAAAGGTTGTCAGATCACACACCACAACTCATATTCATAATTTGTACCCAAAACATAAACCTTCATATGCAGCGGTACTCTCCAGAAACTTACCTAAACACCAGAGACCTCCAAAACACAAATATGCTACACCTAACACAACACCCAAAGCACCCAATACACATAAAAACACTAGCACCTGTGTCTCACCAAATAAGCCTTTAAGGCAATGCACAACTATTCCAAATGTTTTAGTTTTAGGAATGGCTCTGTAGTGAGACATACAGATCCCCCACTCACCAGGTAGAGCAAGGAGGTTATGGTCAACTGCTTCTCTTCACCAGATCACACATGCACTCAAGTCTCTCAAAAACAAGTACCATTATGACTCCATCATAGTTCATGTTGGTGTGAACGACTTGAGACATACCTCTCTGGACTATACGAAGAGAAACATGACTGAGCTCTCTGAATATATGCCCCAGGTGGGTATGCCCCTAGCTTTGAGCAGCATTCTACTCTCGCCTAGGATGATACCACAATATAAACAGAAAATGACTGACTTCAATAATTGGCTTAGTTTCTGGTGTCATTCTAAAGGGATCTAGTTCCTGTCAGCTTGGACGACATGGTGGATAGACCATGCTGCTTTGCCAGAGATGGTCTTTACCTGGCACCTCTAGGCTTTCGGTTGCTGGCTAAGGCATTTCCCTCCCACAGAAAGCATTTTTAGGCAAGGTCACAACAACAAAATTCCCGATGTGAAAATATCAAACACACAGAAACTAAGAGTTATGCTGTTAAATGCTAGAAATCAGAAACTGCACTCTCTGGAAGCACTCCTCTCCCTGGAAGATGATGACATCTGTGCAGTCACAGAAACCTGGCCCAAGGCAGCAAAAAGTACCCTGACCTTGCAAGGCTACAATGCCTTCCACACTTTAAGACCACAAATTGAAGGTGTGAGAACCAAAGGAGGTGGAGTATCTATTTTCATTAAAGATAACTACACCTCTAGACTTGTTATACAAGAAAACACTATGGAGCTATTCTAAGTCCAAATTACCATGGGTAAGACCCTCCTTCATGTCATTGTCAGTAACAGGTCCCCTTCTATGAACCAAGATGCCCACACACCTTATTTAGACCTATGGGGTATAGAGAAGGTGAGAGAGTTGCTTTGTGACAAGGGGATGGAGAATAATAAAGTGCAGTTGATTTGTACATTGCTTGACATTGTAGTGGATAACAATGTTTTTGTTTTTGGGGACACATGTTATTTACAGAAGGTTGGCGTGACTATGGGCACTGCGTGTGCCAATAGCTATGCCAGACTTTCTTTGGTGAAATGGGAACATGAGTATATACTTTATAGTGAATTGCTTAGTGGATCTATTGCCTGGTACATAAGATTTGTGGACGATATTTTTTTGTTGTGGCAGGGTTCTGAACAAGCTCTTACTAATTTCATCGTATATCTGAATGGGACTAGGAGTTTTCTGAGGTTTACACACAAATATTCTCCTAATGTAATAGATTTTTTTGATGTTAAAGTCAGCAAGCATCAGTTAGATTCTATCAGGACTAGTCTGTATAGGAAGCCAGTGAGGAAGAACAACCTGTTGCACAACAATAGCATGCATCCTAAACACACTAAACAGAATTATTATACAAGGACAAGTTTTTAGGATGATGCGTCTACATAATGATGACAACCAGTTGCAACTTGCTCTGGATCAACTTAAATCAGAATTAATTGAGAGAGGATATAAAGGGTATGACATTGATAAATGTATACTTGAGGCCTGGAGAACCAGGCATGGTAGATGTAAACCTTACTATAATGAGAATATTGTTCCCTTACAGATCGAAGTTAGTAAGAAAGATGCTGGACATAGCACTAATAATGTGCTATGGATGCCTTTAACCTTTGCTAGTGACATTAATGTGGTATGTGAGGTTATTAATAAGAACTGGGACATTTTGTCCACAGTGGAAGGGCTCAAAGGGGGTGATAGGTGAAAAAACAAACTTTACCTTTCTCAATAATAGGTCCTTGAAAAGCCATTTGTGTTATAGAACTGCTTATTTTACTAAGTTTCCTAGGTCAGAGAGAATACGTACTTATGCATGCAGAAACTGTATGGCGTAAAGACATACACACAAGAGAGGACCTTTTACACATCCCAGGCTAGGTTTTAAGTGAACCCGATATCTATGCTGACTGTAGGACCTGTAATGTTATTTATTTTAGCTATTGTGTTAAATTTTTTCTTTCTATGTAGGTAAAACAAATCACTGCTTTAAGGACAGGATACTAGAACACTTTAGGGACATCAGGAATATGAAAGAAAACAGTGCACTAGCTATGCATAACATGAAGGAAAGCATGAACCACACATTTAAGTTTTTAGTACTTCAGATTGTAGCTGCTAAGAAGAGAGGGGAGATTTTAAAAATACTACCGAACTAGTTGAACAAGAATGGATTTTGCGATTGCATGCTGACAAGCCTCCAGGCTTAAACCCTTTCTCAAGGCAAAGCCACTGAAGCATTGATTTTATTGTTTTTAAGAGTTGCTATACAATGTTCCTTTAAGTAAGCTATGTTTTAACTGCATGATGTCATAATTAGTTTGATTGTTTTACTATTTAAATGTGTTGCTGTTTGTTTGATTGTAGTCTGAAGAAGCGGTGTATCCGTGAAAGCGCTTACTCCATTAAACGTTCTTGTTTTAGCTTTGTTACAACCGGTGTTATTGTTTTTTCTTATTTAGACCTACTTGGACAACTGAGGTACAACCTAACACCCTACTCATGGGTGACTTCAACTATCCTTCCATTAACTGGGAAACTTATATGAGCCCAAAAGTTTCTGGACTTGTTACCTCAAATGACTTGGAAGTAATACTGCAACACTCTACAAGGGGCTCCAATATTCTAGCCCTGGTCTTCATGAATATGAGTGACTGATGCAATGCCACAAGTGTAGGGCCCACACTGGTTAAATCCAACCATAAATCATAAATATTTGCATTAGCAATATCACTAGAACTCTCCAAAGGAGAAGTCAGACTAAAAAATCTTCACCAAAGCTACCTATACCCTCCTAAGGGAAGGTATAATTCACTTCCAAGCTCCAGTTTCCACAGATGGCACTGGTGGCTATACTAAGGTATACACTGATGCCCTGTATAAACATCGACATAAATGTAAAGACACAACCGTGCTGGACAGGATTAAAGCAAGATCCTCAAGAAAAAACAAACCATTCTGGTGGATGTCTAGCATTAATAAATTATACAACAAGCGAAAGAGCTCCTGTCTAAAAATACAAAAGTAAAATCCCAGAATTGGAACAGCACTCTTTTCAGCCTAAGTAAGTAAATAAGACAACTTTTAACAATCTTCAAAGAGCAACTATGAGAAAAATTTAGCAACATTAACCAAACGATTTTCTTCAGCTACGTCCGCAACCTAAAAGGTATGCCTGAGATGTGTTCTGAACTAATTGTGGATGGCATCACAAACACACTGACCCTGCAAAAATTGCAAACCTGCTAGCAGACAGGTTTGGTGAAAATGTCACCCCATCACCCCAAGCATACCACAAGCCATGTCTTCATCATCTCCTCCTCCCTGCATCTCTAAAGAACAAGTCATCAATGCTCCCTCCAAGGCTAAAAAAAGAACACAGCCTCCAATGGACCAGATGGCATTCTGGGCTGCATTCTTAATGTTCTAAAACAAAAAACTAGCTACTCCATTAGGCACTCTTTTCAACCACAGTCTGAGTACTGGCTTTCTCCCCATTGAATGGGAAACAGCGACTATTATCTCCCTCCACAAGGGTGGCTCTGCAGCAGACCTGGGTAACTATAGACCCATAAATTTAACCAGCCTCATTTGTAAGGCAATGGAATGAATCACCATGGACCTCATAAATAAGAATATAGGTGACCTCCAAAACCTGGATCCATCAGTTCAGTTTTGTCAAGGGCAGGTCATGCCTGCTAAACCTGGTGGACTTCTTCAAGAACGTGACCAGAGCCATAGATGAAGGCAAAGCCGTACACACAGCCTATCTTGACTTAGCCAAGGTCTTTGACACTATCCCACATTTGGACATCATTGACAAACTAACCCAGTTGAATATCAATCCCTACATTGTCAGGTGGGTTGCAAACTGGTTCACAGATCAAAAACACTCAAAGTGGGAGACTTTACCTCTACCAGCAAACCTGTCACCACTGGGGTCCCACAAGGGGCAGTGCTCGGCCCCCTCTTGTTTGGCATATACTTCTTAGAAGTCCAGACCAAAACAGAGGGGATGTGACTAACCACGTTAGCTGAATCCCCAAGCAATGTCAGCATACTTCAAAAGGGACTTACACAGACCATCGATTGTTGCCAAAGCCATGCAGACAAGAACTGAAAGTTTGACTGCTGAATCCTACATTAAGGCACTGTACGAGCACATCCACTTGTGCATGAATTGTGCCATCCCAAATAGAACCAAGACACTCTCCTCCAAAAAAAAAGGAAGATAATGTGGTGGTCCCCTGCCATAAACAAACTTTACAACAAAAGGAAGAAACTGTTGCAGAAATGAGGAAAATCCCAGGATGCAAAAAATTCCCTTACCAGCCTCAGTAAGAAGCTGAGATCCCCTCATAAAATCCTCCAAAGCAAGTTACGAAAATAAAACAGCCAAAGATTCCAAAGACAACCACAAGGCATTCTATAGCTATGTCAAGAATCTAAATGGCAATGCTCAGATCTGCTTGAGCTACAGCATAATGGCATTAAATATACTGATCCCAAGGATATTGGCAATATCCTGACAGATCGATTCAGTGCCAACTTCACCCCCCCCACTCACCCCCTAAAGGGCCCATCTCAACACCAAAAGATTGTCAAATTCCGGTAATAACGGCTTCACAGGCAAAAACCACACTCCCCAAAGCTAAGAATACATTATCCATGGGACTAGATGACATCCCGGGCTGTGTACTACATGAACTACAAAATAAACAGGCACCTCAAGTGTCATGTTTAATCATAGCCTCACCTCAGGCTTCGTGCTCACTGAGTGGCACACAGCTACAGTTATCCCACTCCACAAGGGGGGATCCACCTTGGATCCTGGGAACTACCGCCCCATCAGTCTGACGAGCCTGATCTGCAAGGCCATGGAACGTATTATCATGGAACTTATAAACAAAGACATTGGCAACCTTCAAACACTGGACCCCACCCAGTTTGGGTTCGTGAAGGGACGATCTTGTCTCCTGAACCTGACTAACTTCTTCAAATCAGTCTCCAGAGCTGTGGACAAGGGTAAGGCACACAGCCTATCTGGACCTTGCCAAGGCCTTCGACACCATCCTCCACTCTGGAATCATAGATAAAACTTACTAAGCTGGGCATTAATCCCTACGTCACTCAATGGGTTGCCAACTGGCTTACTGACAGAACCCACACTGTAAAAGTAGCCGACTCCAAATCCAGCTCCAGACAAGTGACAAGTGGAGTACCTCAGCGTTCAGTCCTGGGACCGCTCTTGTTTGGCATCTACTTCTCTGAAGTACAGACCAACACTAAGGGACTCTGGCTAACAAAGTTTGCAGATGACTGCAAACTGGGAGCCATTAATGAATCCCCAAATGATGTGGATATTCTACAAAAGGGCCTTAACGAAACAGATGATTGTTACTAGTATCATGGGCTCAAGCTCAATGCCAAAAAATGTATAGTTATCCCCTTTGGGAAAAAACATGTACCCGTGAATTACCACATAGGTGGCAGTACACTAAATACCGAAAGTGTGATAAGAGACTTAGGGACACAGGTGGACAGTGGTCTCACCTTCAATAATCACATCACCACAACAGTCAGGAAATCTTTCTATGTGGCACACCTCATCACTAAGGGCTTTTCATCCAGAAAAAATGAGGTCATTGTCCCACTCATCCCTCATTAGACCCATTATAGAATACAATGCCCCGTTTGGTATTTACCTCTCAAGACATCTGCAACAACTGGAAAGGCTGCAGACATACCTCACTAAAAGAACCACAGAACTAAAGCAGATCCCCTATGTTGACCATCTAAAAAACTCCAGATATACTCTGCCGCATATCATCTACTCAGAGGCGATCTGTGCTTAAAATACAAGGTCATGTCAAACTCAGAGCTGTTGGACATGCTACACTTAAATAAATCCCAATCCTTCAGAGCCACATGCTCCAGGGATCTAAACCTTGTCATCACAATGAACAAAACATGCTGGAGGGATAGGTTCCTGACCCAGAGACTCCCCAGACTCTGGAATAGGCTTGGCCATACACGTCAAGCAGAGCTCCACTTTGGCCCTCTTCAAAAGGAACCTTGACGATTGGATGGGAGATAGAAAATTAACCTCGGGGATCATGTCAGTCGCCCTGCTAAACAGGGGCCAGGGAAGTAAATATTTTGGGAAGAAATAGCCAGGGAATTGTTATGGCTAGGCTTGTATAGGCCCTAGGGCCAACAGCCTAGTACCAACCTATGATCTTAAACTAAATGCTAAAAAATGCACCATCATTCCCTTTGGTAAAAACAATGTCCTTGCTTATTATAAAATAAATAATAATACCCTAAAAACCAATTCATTAGTGAGAAACCTGGGAACACAAGTGTCTGTGACCTCAACTTTGACCACCATGTCTCTACTGTGGTGAGGAAGGCATTCTATGTCACTCACTTGATTAGCAAAGGCATTGCCTCAAGAGCAAAACAGGTTATATCTTCCCTGTACTTATCCCTCATCAGGCCTGTTACTGAATATACTGTAATGGTCACTTTGGTATATACGGTACCAGACACCTGCAGCAACTTGAGAGACCTCAGAGATTTCTAAGAAAATTTCAGCACATGTTTTATATGAACAGAGTGAAGTTGCTGTCACTGTACTCAGTAGAGTATGGACTACTTAGAGGCGACTTATGTCTGGTTTATAGGCCTATCTCTGACCCAAATCTACTGGAAATGCTGCACATCCATAAGTCAGATGGGACTAGAGTCACTTGTTCCAAGGAACTCAATCTAGCCTGCGACATAAACAGGACTTGCTGGAGAGGGAGACAGAGAGAGAGAGAGAGACATATCTTAGAGGTTGGCACTCCTCTGGAATAGGCTGCCAATCCATATCAAGCAGAGCAACTCCATGACCCTGTTTAAGTGCAACCTGGATGACTGGATGGGAAACCATACATTTCTGACAGGGATTGCACAACTTCTCTCCTGAACATGAGTAGTCCTTGCTAGAAAAACCTTGTACATAGACAATATCTTACATCTAGTATTATAGTGTGATTTAATGGCTAGGCTTGTAAAGACCCTTGGGTCAATAGCCTAGTAACATCCTATGAACTTATAGGTTCATAGGTCGGTACTGGGCTATCTGACCGAAGGCATATATTAGCCCAGCCACATTGTGAGGTATTCCCTGCCCCTTTAATTGTTCCCTAGACCCTTGTACTAGCAGCTAGTACCCTTGGCCCCTGTCTAGTAGTGCTGTTGGTGTGATCCCCGGTGTGAACTTTCTATTACTCATCCACTCATCAAGGTTCCTCTTGAAGAGTGATAGTGAGGGGCTCTGTCTTATGTAGATCGGGACCCTGTCCCATAGTAAGGGAAGTCTCTGCGAAGGGAACCTATCCCTCCAGCATGTTCTATTCATTGTTGTGTTGAGGTTTATATCCCTAGAGCATGTAGCTCGAGTAGATTTGGTTTTGCTAAGATGGAGCATGTTCAACAATTCTGGGTTGGACATGGCTCTGTACGTTAGACAGAGATCACCTCTGAGAAAGCGGTATGCAACAGAGAACAGTCTTAGCTTTTTCAATCGTGCTGCATAGGGCAACTGTTTGAGACCAGTAATCCTCTTGGTTAGGTACCTTTGTGGTCTCTCCAGCTGCTGGAGATGTCTAGCCAGGTACATTCCAATTGGTGCATTGTACTCAATAATGGGTCTGATGAGGGAAGAGTAGAGGGGCACCATTACATCCTTAGATCTTGATGCGAACTCTTTCATGATCAGATGAGTCACATAGAAGGATTTTCCAACCACTTTGGCAGCATGGTTATCAAAGGAAAGCTGACTATCTACTTGGGTCCCTAGATCCCTTATTTCTTCTTCAGATTTCAGGGGATTACCTCCTATGTTGTAGTTTGTGGGTACTCTGTTTTTTCCAAAGGGAATTACTACACATTTTTTGCATTTAGCTTGAGACCATGGCTTTGACACCATGCATCAGTCTCATTTAGGCCCTTCTGGAGGATCTCCATGTCTGCCGGAGACTATTATAGCACCCAGTTTGCAGTCATCTGCAAACTTAGTCAGCCACAGCCCTTCCGTGCTTGCCTGTACTTCTGAGAAGTATATGCCAAACAGAAGGGGCCCCAGGACAGAGCCCTGAGGCACACCACTCGTTACTGGTCTGGATTCGGACATAGATCCCACTACTCTTACTTTATGGGATCTGTCTGAGAGCCAGTTTGCGATCCATCTTGTGACGTAAGGGAAAGTTATGAACGTTATGAACCTATAACTAGTCTGTGTGCTTGAAAAAACTTGCATTAACTTCATGAAATCAATTCCTGGTCTGTCTATCTATTAGGTGTTAGAAAGTCATTAGCTGTTATGTCAACCAACATAAAATGCTAAAGAGGAGGTAACAAATTCTGAAAGTTTATGAAGGGAAATGAAAATTGCTCAAAATGCCACATACCTAAAAAGTGAATGAGGGAAGAAACATGAATGCGTTTGCGGATGCTCTCCAAAGTGTTGCGTGTCACCTTCAGAAGGGCTTCTACATTACGGTGATTGAAATGAGAAAGCAGTTCACGAGCCTCTTCCTCCAGTACTTCAACTGTATCTCTCTTCTTCTTTCTCTTTGTCAGAGGAGAATGAGGTCCACCTGTAACTTGGCTGGTGCTTCTTGATAGGGTGGTTCGCATCTCAGTCTTTCTGTCATCGTCTTTTACGTATTAAAAAAAAAAAAAGACTTACTAGTAATTACTACTTAAATATGCTGTGAAACTATCATTGTAACACAAGTATTTAGTGAAAGGGATTACAAATTATAAACTCCCAGAAGTTTTAAAACTGTATTTCTAACATGTCACACAAACATGTTAATTAGTATGCTTTCGATATAAAGCAGCATGCAAAACATAACTACTTGGGTTTTCAGTGCTACTCACAGCATCTACATGTCTGGCTTGTCATTTATTTATAAGTGCTTTAATCATAAGCGTACAACTAACATTCAGATTTCCAAACTCAGAACAGAGCATTCCATCTGGCCTGACATGTGCACCTTTGCATTCAAATAAAATGACAGGAGTTCTTTGCTGGATAAAGGCATTACTTAAAACAGCAGAATTGACCAACATTATATCGCACTGCACTTGATTTCAGATCCTGTACTACGGAAAAGATACTTACTAAATTCACATAAATAGTCAGGGTGTGATAGAACTCAGTATAATAAATGCAAGCATGCATCAGCTGTTATATGTATAAGACATGTGTGCATTTGTAAGACAAGTGTAAAACAAAAGATCCTTGATCTGTAAATATCCATATTCCATGGCTTTTTTTTACTTATAAAACTAACAAACTTAATATAGTAGAAGTCAGACAACAAAAACTATATTATTGTGGTTTAGTTAAATGTCTGTATGCAGTATATTAGTTGAGTAGGGTATCAATTTATGCAATGAGCTTATTACGAAAAATGACCATTTGAGACATTTAGCTAAGGAATTCAATACATGAGCAAGTTAAGTTTTAAAAGACTTGAGTCAAGCATAAAAATGAAACCAGTATGAACATGGTTTACAAGAAATTATGTAAAGGATCTGGCAAGTACAAAGGTATTCTATTGGTTCACTTCAAAGCATCGAATTACCA